>NW_022060265.1:460000-547898 GCF_007364275.1 Archocentrus centrarchus | reverse complement strand
TTCCACAAACCAGGGCAGCAGGAAAAACTGCATTCTGATCCTCTGTATTCAGCTTCAGCTCTTATTTTTTACATTTTTATTTAGTAACGTCTAGTTGCAAATATTTTCCTCTAAATGTTCCACCCCCTCTGTTGCTCTTTTAATCTGGTAGCACAATGTGCACTGTTATTATTAACACTCTGTGCTTATTTAAAAAAATCTTTCAAATTGAAAATTTCCTGAAGGAATGGAAGAAATAATTTAAATGGATAGTTTGAAAGCACCTTGTTGTAGCCCTTCATTGACAGTAAACTGTCAACATGGGACCAAAAGAGCTCATAAATTATTTTTCAACTTAATATCATGGCACTCCACACTGTTACGTTTACAGTCATGAAATAAGCAATTTTCTAGTCTGTTAGCTTACTTTCAATATACAGTCTGGGCTAAACATGTCCAAACACAAAATGTCTTTAAAATTATGTCATTAATAACCTAAGCAGCTTAATCTCTGACAGAAATAAGACTTCCTGTTTAAGAACAAGAATATTTTATTTATCCCCACGTTAGCATAAGCTCTGTGAAAACAGGTGCAACGTTTCTTTTTATGGGCAGTTATCATTTTAAAGCAACACAATAAATAAATCATAATAATTCAAAAATCATATTCCATGAATTTTCATTTCAAAATATCTTGAGTATAATTCATTTAAAATGCATTTACAGTACCAGTCATTGGATACACTAAGCCATTAATGTGAATGTGTCCAAACCTCTGACTGGTGCTGTATATAGTACAACATAAACATTATATTGTGCAGTTTGTTTAGACCTGATAAAGCACGATGCTCCAAACAGGTTTCTGTGTCATGTCTTCTTCAGACACCTTTAAGTGTGACCATAAATGTTCTGTGAGGTGGAGGTCAGCACCCCACTGGACTGACCTGTTCCCAGACTTCCCAGCATATTCTGGAAAAGACATGCAAAACTGAGCAACAGGAAAAATATTTCTGGTGTAATCTGAGTCTATATAAATAAAACAAATACTTATTTACATTAATAAATAAATCTAATAAACAACTAAATAAATAATGGAAAATCAGAATTATCTTCTGTTATTCACCTCTCAAATGTGAAACTGCTACAGAATGGTCTTTAAACAGGACTTTTCCTGACCTATAAATAAATCCTAACATCAGTCTGTTAACTTCAGGCTGTTAAATCTTTTTACATTTTATTCACAAAATAATGAAATGCAGCACAAGATTTACTGTTCACCTCGGGCCAATTTCACCAACATTTAAAATGTAGAGGTCAAAGGGCCATACTGCAGGTCATACATGATCACAAACTGCAGATGAATTGTGGGAAGTAATCCTACCAAAAGCAAAAAGGGATGATATCATGTTGCAAACCTGTTGGAACAGCCCTCCATGTTGGCTGGGTCCACTGCTGTTTCCTATACCAGATTAGAACAAAAATCTTGGTGGCCACAAAAAGTTCATTATGCTTCCTAATGAACATGATGTTGCCTCATTTGAGTTCAATGTGTCTGCAGGAGATAAAGTTCTAGTAATATTGATTCTAACTCATTTGAGCCAAAGACAGCTGTATCATGACTGATGACCTTTCCCCTCTCTGCGCCATCTCACTGATCATTCTCCCCCACATATCATCTAATACAGCAGAAATCCTCCATAAACATTCCTCATACACAATTTCCCCTCTCATTTGCACTTTATCCTGCTGATTCTGTCTAAATAAAGCGATGAAATGAATCCATCACTGGGCTGATAATGAAAGACGACGGAGACACTGCTTCCGGGATTTTATTTTGTACATTTAGCCGGAAAATGACTCTGAACTGTCATAAAGTGAAATTCTCTGATGGAAGCATTTGTGTATGTGAATGCTGTGTGTGTGTGTGTGTGTGTGTGTGTGAGAGAGAGAGAGAGAGAGGGAGAGTAAGTGTGTATGGCTTCCAGCCTCAGTCATCATGAATCATTGGTTTAAATGATCCTAGCATGCTAATTCCTGCTGATTCCTTTCCATGCTGTTATTATAAAAGTCAGCACAACAGTCATTAACAGCAGAAAACAGCTTAAAACTTTACCCATCTGACTCCTGAATGAACCCAGCACAGCACGCCATGAAACATGACCCTGTGTGGGTGTATTTGTATGTGTGTATGCTTGTGTGTGAGAGAGAGGGGGAGTGCGTGTGAGCTTCCTAATCCAGGATTTATTGGCCATTAGTACAGCCTGAAAGTCATTACAGTTCATTTTGCTGCCGGCTTGACGTTTTATTAGGACAAATACAGGCTTTTTGGATACGTGTATGTGTGTACTTGTGTGTGTATAAGTGTGCGCGTGTGCTTTAGTGTTTATGGGTGCGTTTGCATGCGAGTGTGTGTGAGTGACATTTTATCAGGACAAATTTCCCTACAGGGATCAAGGCCATGATTTCTCAGAGCAGGAAAAAGACTAAAAAGCCTCAAGAAAGGAGAGATGGATAGATAACAGAGGGATTGACAGCTGGAGAGAGACAAAAAAGAAGATGCACGAGTTGCAATAGATGATGTGAAAGAGAGATGAATTGACAGAGCAAAAGATCACATGTGGGATGGACAGATGAGATGGACAGTCGCCTAATAGGCAAATAATGGAGGGAAATGTATGGGAAGATGTGGAGAAAAGCAGATGAGAGCAGAGAGGCAGAAAGAGAGATGCAATGGATAGATTGATGATAGGTAAAGCTGGCAATGATGAATGTGTTCAAAAGGTCCTAAAGTTACTTGGCTGTGAACAACAGACCTACATTCCAATACTTTATGGAAATTTTACGCTGACACAGTGACACAGATGCTGGTGACAAAATGTAGCTGAAGCTAGTGCAACAAATTAGTTCAGATACAGAAAAATTAGAATCACTGACATCACTAAACTTCCTAGGACCACCAGGGCTCATCTGCTGCAACAGTATCAGTAACCTAAATGTTGTCCTTTTTTTTATCTTTAATATCATAAATAACACTTAACGTGAAGTTTTTGTAGTTTTTTTAAGGCTCAGTCACACTGGAGTAAAAATAAGAATGCAACCTTCATAATGTTTAAATTTAAATTTCTGTGTATGTAGCAACAGATGCCCTCAGATTAGTCAGTTCTGGATTTGTTACAGTTAACTGCCGTATTATCACAAATAGCATACGATGGCCTGCTTGACCCCATTCAATCACAAACTGACAGCAGGCTGACTTCATCTTACTGGTGTTTTATTGCTGTTTCACACTTTACATACAGCAACTGACTGCAACTGGTTGCAGACCACGTCATCTTCATTTCAAAAGCAACAAGACTGCAAGTTCATTGCATATGGTTGCTGTACTGCTGGTCGTGTTGTCACCAACCACTGTGTGGCTGTAGCATAAATTACACTGGTTCATTACAGATAGGAAAGTTCAAATCTAAAAAATATAAATATAAACAAATGAAACTGTAACAGAAAAAAATGCAGAATGCTTCCTATGATTGCCTAGTGCAATCCAACAGCTGATGGCAATATAACAAAAATTAACATTTGAACATGGGTAGCCCAGACCTCCCTCTCCCGAGCCAGCTCATCCAGGGGGACCCCAAGGAGTTCCCAAGCCAGCCGAGAGACATAATCTCTCCAATGTGTCCTGGATCTGCCCCGGGGCCTCCTCCCTGTGGAACACGCCCAAAACACCTCACCCACAAGGCGCCCAGGACGTATCCTAGTCAGATGGCTGAACCTTTCAATGTGGAGGAGCAGCAGCTCTACTCTGAGCTCCTCCCGATTGGCCGCACTCCTCACCCTATCTCTAAGGGAGAGGCCAACCACCCTTTGTGGAGGAAGCTCATTTCTGCCACTTGTATTCGTGATCTCATTCTTTTGGTCACTACCCAAAGCTCATGACCATAGGTGAGGATAGGCACATAGATTGACCGGTAAATTGATAGCTTTGCTTTCATGCTCAGCTCTCTCTTCACCACAACAGACCAGTGCTGCATCACCACAGAAGCAGCCCCAATCTGTCTGTCAATCTCCCGCTCCCTTCTCTCGTCACTCGTGAACAAGACCCTCTGATACTTAAGCTCCTCCATCTGGGGCAGCAACTAGTCATAGAGCCAGAGTGGGAACACCACCCTTTTCCGGCTGAGGACCATGGCTTCAGACTTAGAGGTTCTAATTCTCATGCCAGCTGCTTCACACTTGACTGTGAAACTGCAAGCCAGAGGCCTCCACCCGATGAAGCCAACAGGACCCATCATCCGCCAAAAGGAGAGATGAGATTCTGAGTCCACAAAGGCTATTCCTAGAATTGTGAGAAAGGGCAGCCCTGGCAAAGTCCAGCACAGTCCAACTTAGTGGTCTGACAATACGGACCAAGCTCTCGCTGCTCGTCGTACAGGAACTGAATGGCCCGTAACAATGGGCCAGACAACCCATACTCCCACAGCACCCCCCCCACAGGATACACCAAGGAATGTGGTCGAATGCCTTCTCCAAGTCCACAAAGCACATGTAGACTGGATGGGCAAACTCACACATGCACTCAAATATCCTTGAGAGGATAAAGAGGACTAGGAAAAAAGCTGCATTGTTCCTCTTGAGTCTGAGGTTCGACTAACGGACCGAGTCTCCTTTCCAATCTCACTGTACATTCTGTATAATGGTAAATAAAGGCATTCTATTCTATTCTATTCTATTCCAGCACCCTGGCACAGACCTTACCCGGGGGGGGGGGGGGGGGGGGGGGGGGGGGGTGATCCCCCGATAGCTGGAACACACCCTCTGGTCTCCCTTCTTAAAAATGGGGACCACCCCCTCAGTCTGCCAGTCCAGCGGCACTGCCCCAGATCTCCGTGTGATGTTGCAGTGGCATGTGAACCAAGACAGGCCTACAACATCCAGAGCCTTCAGGAACTCAGGGCGAATCTCATCCACCCCAGGGACCCTGCCACCAAGGAGTTGTTTAACTGCCACAGTGACTTCACCCCCAGTGATGGGCAAGTTGCCCCCCTCGTCCCCAGCCTCTGCAGTTCCAGTGAGCCAGTGTTAATGTGCAGTTTTAATTTTGACTGCAAATTTTGGTTTAGTTTATAATAATAGTTTTAGTTTTAATCTAGTTTAGTCGACGAAATTATGGTAAGAATATAGTCGACTAAATCTACAGTCGATTTAGTCGACTAAAATATAAAGGGTGTAAAATATAAATGCTTTTTCTTCAGTTTCCTTGAATTAGTCATTATACACACTTACACAAAATTAAACATTTATTAAAAATTATGGAATATTATCAATAATATTAACATTATTGTTTCACCTGCTTCCCACACACCTGATCATTAACACCACCTTACTGAGATAATACGAGCGTTTTACAGCAGGACGCTCTGAAAGGTACAGGGCAGTGTTCAGGACTATGATTATAAAGGCTATTTGACCGCGGTGTGGAGATTTTCTCTAAACACAAACTGGGAAAAACACTTTACCATTAAAATGCTGACCTTTGCATGGAGATCTGGGTGACTGGTTTGCTGATGTTGTTTAAGATTTGCCGTGTTTTTACCCGAGATAGTCGCCCCACATGGTTTACACATCGTTTTGTTTGTCACAACATCAAAGGACAAATGTGTCCATTAGGGCTGCGTAAAACGATTATTTTAGTGATCGAGTATTCTATCGATTATTCCATCGATTAATCGAGTAATTGGATAAGAAATACTTTTTTTATTAACAGTTTATCTGCATATTTTAACTTCCGTACTGCAGTTTTTTCGCCTTGTGAACAAACAGCGGTGGATGGAGCAGCTACAAAGTTCTCTTTTCTTCACATTAACACTTGCTGATCAGGTGCTTGATGAAGGACCTGCAGCTGTTTCACAGATTTAATGGTGGTTACTAAAAGAAAAAGCTGCTGTTTTGGACGCTGGAAAAACGTTTCCTTTTTCACTACTTGAGCTCACCGTCACAGCTTCGCCTCTTTGCGCTTGCGCAGTTCAAACCGCTGCCTGCTATGAGTGTTTTGAAAAACTAGTGGCTGCGGGAGCCATGGCGCATGTGTGAGTAATGTTGTAATGCTTTGTACTCACAAGCATTCTCGAAAATATGTTTCTACTGCAGGTCTATATTTAGTCACTAATAAGGGATTAAAGTATAAAAAATATTTTGACGGACCCTCTCGGTCCTGGGGGGCGGGCCTTCCGGTACCGAACCATCGCTAGTGCTAATGGCCCGCGCTCGCTAGCAAAGCAGTTCTGGTAGCTACAGCTGAAGTAAAGACAAAAATAACAGCTGAAATTCTCAGCGAGCACAACACACACAGACACACAGAGAGCAGTGGAGGCATGTAAATGCGATAGTTGCCACCCGTCCCGTAAAGTACGGAACACGGCATGTTACGGAGCCGTATTCCACGGAGTCCCGTAACATACGGGGTTCTGTATTTTACAAGACAGGTGGCAACTCTAGATGATCCACTCTGTGTTAAAGGAAATCCATCGCAGCGACGGAGAGCTTTTTAGAATCTGTGTGCGTGATTCATACTCCAGTCCAGTAGGTGGCGGTAATGCAGTTCTATGTCGGTTTGCCAGCCACCAATAAACCCAGAAAAAGACAACGGAGCACTAATGCTGCTGATGCTAGTGAGTAGCACCGCTTACACCGAGACAGCTGAGCGCTGCAGAGTTTAAACGAAGCATCGACACAGTAAATTTGTGTCGATAATTTTTTAGAAACGATTTAATCGATGAATCGTTGCAGCCCTAGTGTCCATACATCGGCTCTTCTCTTTCTCCCTGCTCACATTGTTTACATAAGTTTGATCTTCCTGGGTTTAGAGCAAATTTGTGCAACTGTGCGTTTGATTGGATGTTTTCCTAACTTGTCCTGCCCTGTCACAAAATTGAATCAGTTCTGATTGGATGTCCTATCGCTAAGCGTTTTCATTTCGTTTTCATTCGTTGACGAAAGTGTCAATTAATTTTGTCACCATTTTCATCCTTTTAGGTAGTTTTAATTTAGTTATCGTCTTGTTTTTGTCATGAAAAAAAGGGTCATTGATGAAAACTATGACAAAAATATTTTGTCAAAGAAACTAACACTGCAGTGAGCTTAAGAAGGTCCTTGAAGTATTTCTTCCACCGCCTGATCATAGCCTCAGTTGAAGTAAGCAACACCCCAACTGTACTATAAACTGTGTGAGTAAAGCGCCGCTTTTCCCTCTTTAGTAGCCTGATGGTTTGCCAGAATCGATTCAAGGCCATCTGAAACTCCTCTGTGAATTGCCACTTTATCGTGGTGGAGGGGGTTTGTGTGTCCCAGTGATCCCAGGAGCTATGTTGTTCGGGGGCTTTGCCCCTGCAAGGGTCTCCAGTGGCAAATCGGTCCTAGGTGAGAGGCCAGACAAAGAGTGATTCCAGCAAACCCAGTGGGGTTGGAAGACACACCACACTCCCCAGGATAGGTGTTACTGGGGCCCAACCTGGGGAGGGAGCTCAAGGGAGAGCGTCTGATGGCCGGGCATTAGCCTGAAGAGGTGACATGGTGACATGGGCCCACACTCCTGTAGGCCTACCACCCACAGGAAAGGTCACAGGGGTCCATGAGTCGGGCGGTGGCCAAGGGTAGAGACGGTGGACCGATCCCCTATCGAGACTGGCTAAGTTCTATTCTATTCTATTCTAGAACCCAACTCACCACAAAGGCCGAGCAGATATGGAGTGAGGACGCCATTGCATCTTTGCAGAACACCTTCAACGCCACAGATAGGGACTTGTTATCTGAGGGATCTGACCTGGAAGGTTACACCACTGCCTCTCTGGAATATATCTACTTCTGTGCAGAGGCTGTACTTGCCACCATAACCATCAGGGTGTTTCCAAGTCTTAAGGTTTAAGGGGAATGTACGGTCACTGTTTAAAGCCAAGGTTGCAGCACACAGGTCAGGGGACCACTCAAGCTACAAAGCCACCTGAAAGGAACTGGTGAAGGGCATTAGAGAAGCCAAGAACAGGTATAAGCAGCATATAGATGGGCACTTCACAAACAACAAACCCCACAATGTGTGAAGAGAAATCAAAGCCCTGACAGACATTAAAATAACAAAATACAGATCAATCAGGATGAGGACCTCCCAGACACTTTGAACTTCATCTTTGCTCTGTTTGATAAGCAGCAGTAAAGAGTCTTTTCTCCTAAGAGAACCCAGCAGGAGGAAGAGCCAGAACTCATACTCCAGCACCACCAGGTGAAATCCACACTGAGATGAACCAACACCATTAAAGCAGCAGATCCAGATGGAATGACAGACCACCTGCTGAGAGCCTGCACCAACCAGCTGTCTAGGGTATTTACAGACACCTTAAAACTCTTTGCAGAAAGCTGTACTCTCCACATGTCTCAAAGCCACTACTATTGTTCTAGTGCCCAACAAACCTCCTGTCAAAACCCTCAATGATTACAGAGCCATTGCTCTAATTCCTGTCATCATGAAGTGTTTTGAGAGGAGAGTGTTAACACATATTAGGAAACGCGTCCCTGCAGACCTGGATAGACATCAGTTTGCATACCAGTTGAACAGGTCCACAGAGGATGCTGTCTCCATTGCACTTCATACAACCCTGACCCACACGGAAGAGCCGAACACCTATATAAGGATGCTCTTTGGCCCTTATCCCGCCGACGGGGTGCCGGTATCAGTATTTGAACCGTTCAGCGGCTTTTCTACCGTGAATGCACTCTGTGTTCAGCCAAAAAAAACGGGTTCAACTCGGGCCCTGCAAGCTAGCTCTTGTCTAATAACCAAGAACGTGTGATGATAGCGGCAGAAGGGCGTGACTCTGCCATCTCAACGTAAAGTTTCCTACTGCTGTTTCACTGCATGGTGTGTATTACAGGAGAAAAGCGATGCGATTTTGACAGCTGTGAATTAGGTTGGGCTGAACTTGCTGCTTTGTATCAGTTCATATCACAGATAAAAGGACACAAAGTGCGTACTTGTCGTCTTGCTCTAATCGCTGTCTGTGTTTCCCTCTGTGCTGCACACAGATGCTGCAGTAGTTTGGTTTGGACCCTAAAACGTATTTGCAGCACAAGAAAGGGGAGCGTGTTCTCCCACGTTTGTGCGCTTCAGCATCCGTGTCCAGACGAGGACCCGCCCACACTCATACGTAAAGGAGCAGTTCACAAAGCGCGGTGGAAACACGGGCCCGTTCTTAATCATCTTGTCGGTTCATTGAAACCAGCACCACCACTGGCATGAGCACCAGCACGTCGGCAGTGGAAACATAGCTTGAGTGGACTTCAGCATGGCCTCAATACCAAAACGCCATAGAATGACCCAGAAATTTATGAACCTTGGTCTACCACATCACTATGTTCATGGACTATTAGGTAGCATCAAGTCCAGGTTAATGCCGTTGGAAAACAATGGCTACGCAGAGAGTGGGTAAAACTGGGCAAACTTCAGGTAGCGTTATAAAAAATCCTGGCCCCATAAAATAAATTGTTAAATTATATAAAAGAGCATCTAATTCTCCTAATGGTATAAAATCCTGTGAGTTGGTGTATCCTTTGATTCTCAAATAAAGACGTGAAAGGGCAGTGTTCACTCACTTTCTCCTGATTGCGCCAAGCCTAATCGGGCCAGAGGACAGACCCCCTTTGAATATTCCTCTGTGCTCTGTCGTCGTGGACCTTAGGCATTGTTTGCAAATTTCATATTCATCCCCAGAACTCCAGCTCTCGATACATACCTTATATGCACAGGGTAAAATTTTAGGAAGCAGTCACAAATGTCAAAGTTACGGCAGATTTTTGCCTTCAAAATCCAACATGAAGGATAAAAAAACAAACATATAAATCTGATACCAAAATAAAGTGCAAAAAACAGGCTTTTTAAAAAGTTTCGTATCAATAACATTGAATCAGCAGTGATTGTTTTTAAAATATGAATCCCTGCTTAAGCATATGCTTCAGCAGCAGCCGTTACCTACGTTACCTTGTGGTCATGTCCTGGTGCTTCACATGTGGTGCCAGCCGATAGAAACAAATCAAATATGGGACCTCTGCTGACATTTTTGGATGCTATGATTGTTATTCTCGCACTGATAAGTCCAAAAACTGTGGCATAAAAGTAGCCAGAGACCCACGGGTGGAACCGATGGTGCTGAGCAAACCACAATCAACCTGATCTGTAGTTACATTTCTCGGGAGGTGCACGTCATGGTTACGGCATAGTATGCAGGAAGGCTTGTGGTTATGACGTAGTTATGGTGTAGGTTTCCTGCTGAAGCATAAATCAAGCCTGAATGATGAAAATGGTAATAATGATAATGGGAAATTACTCTTACAGGCCAGTTTTCATAGGCTTCTTCCAAAAAAGATGTGGCGAGGGCAGAAAAAAGTCCTGAAAGCATATTTATATGTTAATATCTTAAAGGTTTGGTTTCCTAACGGCGTCAAATAAAATCGGCTAACTCTCCTTAATGTTTTGATTGACAAAATGATGGTTTCCAGCTTCAGCTGTGCACACACTTTGTGTAGGGAGCTTTCAAAAATGCCATTTTGTCCAAAGCATCACTGGGGCGATTGGCAAGGAAGCAGTTTTTCAAGGCCATAACTTTATAAATATTCCTTCTCATTAAGTGATATTTGATTTATGTACACCAGAGGGTATGACTGACAGGTATACAAACAAAAACATGGCTTTCTTGTTTACTTTTTTGTGCATGGGAGCCTGAAAACCAGCTTTTCAGCAGTTTTACTGAGGTGCAATAGCTCAAAGATCATTTGAGATACTGCCCTGAAATTTTGTGTTTATTTGGTGCCCTCTTGATTTCAGTAATACAATTTTCCACATTATATTTCGATTTTTAATTTCTGATTGTCAGTATCTAGGATTATGGACTTCAGTATGTTAGGATAGGGAACCCACTATATACACCATAATCATGAACACAGGCACACCACAGGGCTGTGCACTCAGTCAGCCCTCTGCATTCCCATGCACACTTCAGTAATGACGGTAAAGTTTGCAGATGGCACGACAGTTGTTGAACTCCCCCATGAACCTGATATAATGTGGTACAGGAAGGAGGTTTGGTGGTGAGTGTTCAGATAATCACTTGGTCCTCAATACCACTAAGACTAAAGAAGTCATTACTGACTTCAGGAGAACCACACAGACCCCGAGGTGAGGAGCATGGACTCAGTTGTTACCTGTGCGCTTGTTTATTTGTGAAGGACGACACCTGAAACACTTTTAATTAAAAAATTAGAACATTAAATATAGTAAAGAATCAGAAGATTACACATATGTGGGCTCTTGGTTCAGGGAGACAGGCCATCCCAGCTGTCTGGCTGTTGCTCCCCTCCCCACAGAGCGAAGCCTCTAACTAACATTTTTATGCTGACATTATCTACAAACAGAACAGATACTGTGAGCTGCGGCCTGGCCTTCATCATTGGTCCGTCCAGTCGCTGGTTCTCATTACTCAGATTTCTCCCATCAGTGATAAAGCCCTGTACAACAAGCACATCTTCTCCCCTGATGTTTCCCTTAATCATTAAGCAGTTTTATCCATACAAGAGAATGTGGTGATGTTTTAATTGTACATGATGTGGCCAAACTAAGTTAGTCTGGCACTTTTCATCTGTCTAATGTCTATTTATTTATTTATTAAACTGTCGTTTGCTTCAGCCACTCTTTATTAATTAATTTCCTGGAGTTTACTTTTAAACATTCATTGAGTAAAAAATAAACCCCAAAAACTCCCTCCTTCCACACCTTTCAGGGGTGAAACCAATTTAATACCACTATTAACCTATTGATCAAAAACTCTTAAGAACAATAATGGCATGATTATAATATATTTTCAACACCCTAAGGCTTATAAGTGCTTGAATCTACTCCCTGTGTCCTGTTTTTTGTTTTTAGCAATGGAAAAAGCTTATAAAAAACATATAGAACCATAATTCTTATAACCACTCATATTTTCCAAAATCACCCTCCTTTTCTATAAATTAAAACAAACAGACAAAATCATGATTATTTGTAAATACATAACAAAATATATTTTGTTTAAAGCACATTACACAAGGAAACTGTTCATTACAGGCTCAAACCCTTTTTCCTTTTGTCTTTTTCCTAACAATTACTTGTCTGTTCTTAGTAACTGTAATAAAGACTAAAACATTTTCCCATCATTACAGATACAGGATTTATCTATTCCTGAGTTCTCTATTTGCTCTAGATAATTTCATTGTTATGGTTAAGTATTATTTAGACTGAATGAACAGCACAAACCACATCTATGCCAAATCCATTCTGCTGTCAATGATGTTTTGTTCTTTAAAAGTCCTTTAATAGCTCTCTAGTAAAGTTAATCAACATTCTTACTTTGCATCACACTTCAGACCAGGCCAGAAAAAAGATGACGACACATGTGGTGGATCTGGGGGCACTCATTCACCCACACGTTAGAAGATAGGTTGATGATGATGAGTGTGTCTCACCAGTGTGTGTGTGTGTGTGTGTGGCTGGTCCTGCGTCTGGGGCTTGCTGTACCACGCCCACTGTGGGACATGTTTGCTCCCCACTGGCCGTTGCCACTCGGTGGGCACGAGGCTGGGTGTTTTGTCATGGTTTGTGGCCTGCACCCTTGGAGGTTGTGTTTTGGATGGGCGTGGGCCACTTCTGCGTGTTGGGGGGGGGGGGGGGGGGGGGGCTCTGGAGTATTCTTCTGAACAGCAGGAGTCGCCACTCAGACAAAAAAAAATTGAGAGGTGTACAACCACCCAAACAACACTACAGTGTGGTTTGTGCCAGTGGATGTGACGTCATGTTTGATGTGCTGCATCATTTATGAAAGCAAGAAAGGCGGGTATAATGGCACCATAACTTCCTGACTTGGCTAGACCTGGCTTTAACCTCACAGAGTTTAATAGTTAGTTTGAGAACTAAGTAGCCACCTGGTAGCTCGAAAAAATTGTTTAAAAATGTTAAAAAAAATGATGGTTAGAGCTACAATCTCAACCCCATCCCAGTTTCATATCTGCTCTATGAATTGATCAGTTTACATTTTTACAGGAAGCTTGTGGCATGCAGCATTACCAAAAGTCAGTAATATATACAGAACTGATATTTAATATTTAGACCTTGTTACAGAATAGCTTCTGCAAAAGCATTTGGAATATGAAGAGACTTACAGTGTTTTCACAGGCAGACAGAACTGTAATGATTTAATTTACAATCAGTCGATCAAGCTGCATCACTTCCATCATTTTGGAGCCTATCCCAGCAGTCATAGGGCAAGAGGTAGTCGCCTGTACAGGTCGCCAGCCTGTCACTAACACAGAGAGACAGACAACCATTCACACCTATGGGCAATTTAGAATCACCGATTAACCTAACCCCAGTAACTGCATGTCTTTGGACTGTGGGAGGATACCGGAGTACCCAGAGGAAACCACACAAACACAGGAAGAACATGTAAACTACACACAGAGAGGCCCCGTCGTGGTCCGGGGTCCGTGGGACCCTGTGTGTTTTTGGTTTGGTTTTTATTTGTCTGTTCTGGGGTTTTTCTTTTGTTGTGGGGTTTGATTGTTTAATTTTCTAGTTCCTTGTGTTTCCCAGTGTTCGATGTCAGGCTTGCGTCTCTGTTCCCTTGTGTCACTTTCTGTTTTATTTTGACAGTCTCGTGTTCCCTGTGTTTTGTGTTTCATTTTGTTTCCCTTTGTCATTAGGTTCATTTGGTTCACCTGTTTCCTTTTCCTTCATTTCCCCCAAGGTATTTAAGCCCTCAGCTTTCCTCTGTTCATTGTCGTTGTCATTGTTTCACCTCTTGCTGTGTGTTTTTCTAGGTTTGATTTTCACTTTTCTCCCAGGCTTCCAGTTTATTTAAGCCTTGGTTGAGATTTTGAGTTTTTTGTGTTTAGTATTATTCGAGTACCTGAAAATAAAGTAGTTTTAGTTAAGTCTGCATTGTGTCCCGTATTTGGGTCCACCCCTCCCAGCACACAGCCCCCACCGTGACAGGCCCGGGCCAAGGTGGAATCAAACCTTCTTGCTGTGAGACAACAGTGCTAACACCATGCCACCGTGCTGCCCGTAATGATATATATCCGCCTAAATGGAGGAAAACTATTCAGCAAGAAGACCGCAGTAGATAAGACTCCACTATATTCCTGAATAGCTAAACTCATATTAAAATAAGAACAATCCAGTACATGTACCAAAAAAGTCAAATCACCCGCATGTATAAGAAGTAAAGCTGGCACAGGGGTCTGAGCAATTATTAGCAGGCAGCTGCTCTAAACAGCTTTAGGGAATTCTTTTCAAAGGCAGATAGGCTAATTGGCAACAATCCCTAATTGGCTAAAACTACTTGTACCAAATAAATAACCTCAACCTCTAATTTTCAGCTGACATTGTTACTTTCTACAGTGTTATCCTTGTTTCTGGTAAACAATCAGAAGAACAGATGAGCTTTATTTGAGCAACACTATCTCCCAGTTAGCTACAGTCCACATTTGTTTTGACAATTATCTTGTCAGATGTTGCAAAGGAACATTTCCTGTTCCTTTCTGCGTGCACCGAATTCATTTTTTAAATGTGCAGGTGAAAAGAGGGCCACATCCAGTCCCTTGACTGTCTCTGGCCGGCCTGCGTAAGGCCAATGGGAAATTAGAAATCAAGAGTAAAAAATTATACATCATGCAGTTTGTCCAAAACACCCCAAAACTCCCCATCAGATAATGACTTTCTGTTTTTTGTGATTTTGTGGGAAATCACAATACTTTGTTGTTATTTCAAATTTACATGTGTACCTGTGTGCAAGCTTCAGAAGGGTTGACATCAAACTCTTCTGACACCTCCTGGTTAAAACCCAAAAAGGTGACTTTTACTGATGGGCAAGCAGAGCCAAATAGCTGACTACAAATTTCTCTTAATTTAAAGTATTTACTATTCACTAAGAATGACTCAGTCCAATGATAATGCAGAATCATTGCTGTCTGAATGTGCTATTTCTCAAAATTAATTGTTGCAGACCAGTTACAAGTGTTGCAGGAGAGCCGTGGTGCAGACTGTCCACTGCTTGGAGCATCAGAGGAGCTGAGGAGGATGTAACAGCAGAGCTGCAGATCAGTTCCCAGACTTTATCACAGAATGTGTCCATAGCCTCCTGAGAGCAGAAAATGTTCTCCCCACTGAGGCTGTAGTTGATGGAATAGTCAGGACAACAAAGCACATTTGTACACATGCCCCATGGCCTCTGTGATCATACACTGGAAAAAATGATAATTTGATATATATATACATTGACACAAACTAAAAAGATCATTTATCACCTTAAATGATCTAAGAACATAAACTTTTTTTTCACTTTGGTGCAACTCAACTTTTACCTTTGAGTGAATTCCAAGTACATTTGATCTTTGAACTTGGTTAACTGAAACAATCTAACTTTGTTACGTGTAATTTTGTTAGGTTTTTCCATCTTAAACTTTTAAGTCAGTGTAATAAAATACAATTTCTAATTATACTTAATTAGAAAGTGGTTTCTTATGTGCTAATTCAAATTGTTCCTTAATAAAAGTTTAAAAATATATACTTTTTTCCTCAACTTAAAATTCACTGCAAACCAAAGGTATACTATTTCTGTCTTAAAGTGAAACCAAAATTCTGTCACAATCAATTAGAAATAAAGAGACATTTTTCTTCGAAGGACCAAATTTATAAAAAAAATACTACAAAAATAAATAAATAAGGCAGTGAAGTCATTTAGTGCAATTTACTCACCAGCTGCTAAAGGAAAAGAGAAATAAACACACCAGAAAAAATTCATCCATCCATTTGCTTCTGCTTGTCTGGGGCCGGGTCACGGGGGCAGCAGCCTAAGCAGAGAAGCCCAGACCTCCCTCTCCCCAGCCACCTCCACCAGCTCATCCGGAGGGACCCCAAGGCGTTCCCAGGCCAGCCGAGAGATATAATCTCTCCAGCATGTCTTGGGTCTACCATGGGTTCTCCTCCTGGTACGACATGCAGAGAACACCTGACTCAAGAGGCACCAGGAGGCATCCTAGTCATATGCTCGAGCCACCTCACCTGGCTCCTCTCAATGTGGAGGAGCAGCGACTATACTCTGAGCCCCTCCTGGACGGCTGCACTCCTCACCTTATCTCCAGCCACCCTTCAGAGGCAGCTCATTTCTGCTGCTTGTATTCAGTCACTACCTCAAGCTCACGATGTAGATTGACCTGTAATCGACAGTTCAGTTTGTACGCTCAGCTCCCTCTTTACCACGACAGACAGTTTTCATTTTTTTATTCTATTGTGCTGCAATTTTCAGTAAAGGGCATTACACTGTTCTGGCAGTTGAAATAATGGGCATAATGTACTACAATTTTACACAGTTTAATTGAGTTTCATCAACAAATACAGTAGCACAAAATTATAGAGCAGACCAGCTCGAGTTCATAACAGTATAACTACAGATGAAGCCACTTAAAGTTGCCGCTCCCAGCCGGCTGCCAGCTGGAAGTCCCCCTCCTTCTTCTGGACGTATCTACTTCCCAGCATGAACACACCTCTTTCCCTCAATTGCAGAGTGTCACCAAGAGGTGGCGCTTTCTTCACAAAAACTTTGACTTGTGTGATTCACAAATATTTTGTTAACATTTCATGCTGAAGTATTTTCACTGTCTAAAACAAAGCTGCAACCAGTGGTGGAAAAAGTTTGGAAAATCTAAAATAGAGCTTCTTGTCAGCATCAAGCATTTTATTTCACACCTGATCACTGAGAGGTGAAAAAGTTTTACTGTCAGAATCAATTTATTGTCATTACATGTCAGACATGTAGCAAAATGAGCTCCAGAACATCCATCCAACAAAAGACAAACAAATCAAAGAAACAGGGGAGATAAGTGTCTGCGGCCTTGCAGCCATCAGAGGTGCTGCCGTTTTAAAAAGATGGAAACATAGTGAATACAACAGGGTAAGTGAGGAGAAAAAGAACAAAACCTCTGCATAAGCATTGTGTAAGCACAAATCGCATGGGAGCGCTAGGGTGCGGAGGGGCGGGGATGGAATGGAGCGTGGGTTCGGGTTACTGTGGGGCTGACCCAAAACCCCCCCTCAGCTGACACTTCCTGATGAGAGGTGGAATGTTCATCAGCAGCTTGGTCCGGGGATATCAGTTCACACAGGTCAGAAGACTGGACAGCGGGGGTGTAGAGCATCTGTTTACATGTCATGCAGGAGAAAAATGATAACACGGCTCTCCAAGGCCAATTGGGGAGCCAAATTTCAGATACTACAATTGTTTTGGTACAGGCTGTCATAACTGATTAACTGTGATGCAAATCATGTGAGACAGCTGATCAACAAGCAATAAAATGGGAAAAACGTGGTCCTACAGTTAAAGAAAATACAAACTGGACTGTTTTTACTTTCTGTTGTTTCCTCCGAAGAGGGCTCACTGAACCACTGTCTTAATGGGCATACTTAAACCGTACGCCTATTACAATGTAGAGATGCCGTCTCTTAAAATTGCCGCTCCCAGCCGGTGAGCCGGCCACAGTGGTCCACGGTGGGGGTGGGAGAGAGGGAGAATTCCTTCCACAGAAGAATCCTCTGTAATGCTAATTATGGTCTGGGCTCTCTTACTGTCTGCAAAGGTGGTTTCTGCCCTTAAAATTACTGTAGATTTACCAGAGATACGCAGTATTCATTTATTTTACCCAAAGGTTTGTCGCCACTTTCAGAGCGCGTGATTTTAATTTTGGTTTGTGGCAGGCAGTCGATTACATTTTAAAGTTATGCAGTCTATAAATTATTTGTAAAACTGGTGATAGAACATCATGTAATTAGTGTGCTCATTTATTTATTCATCAGGTTAGGGTTATTCAGACCGACACCCTGTTCACTCTCTCCTACCTGTCAGCATACACAGTTTTTGTGCCTATAAATAAATAAATACTGCAGTATTTGTGATAGATTGATTTTATCATTGTATTGATTATTAATCAATGTTCAGTTGGCAATTAAATAGCCATGGTCAAACGTTAAATAATTTATTTGAAAAAGAGTAAGTTCATAAATGATGTAAAAAGCCTCAGTGGAACTCATAACATGTCATGTTTCAATCTGTGATCGACTTGTTGAGCCTTTTTTTGATGTGATGTGATTGATTGGTCATGCCTTTGGCTGCTGGAAGGGGGCGCTTCGGTCGCGATGTCTCATTCTCAGTGAGGCTCCTGGGAGGGAAGCATTGCGTCCCAGCATCTTTATTGATTTATTCCCCCCTTTTCAGGGTGTAACACATTCAGCTGGACGCGGTTGGAGAACATGCAGCTGTTATTGCATTTGGTCGCTTTCACAGCGGCATGGCTGCAATCGTTGCCGCTGTGACTGTTAATTTGGAAAGCAGATTATAGGTCAACAAGTCATTTACAGCCGTTTAAATACAGGCAGTCATTTTCTGGCAAATACCAGAAATCACTTTTTGGCACAACACCTGCACGGGATTATTCCCGTAAATGTAAGAGCCAAATCTTTGGGTCCCTCCTCTAAAGTAGCTTTTCACTGAGTCTTGAAGAAACCTGCTTCCAGCTCATTCCTTCCAGGTTTCGGTAAATGGACTAGTTCTTATATTGAACATTTCTACTCTGTCTGAGCACTCAAAGCACTTATACATGTTTACATTTACCCCATTCATACATGATTAACTAAGCTAAGTGCTTTTATTGTCTAACATTCACACTCCAACGGTTGCATCGGAGAGCAACTTGGGGTTAAGTATCTTGCCCAAGGATACATTGTCATGCAGCCTGGAGTAGCCAGGAATCAAACCACCGACCTTCCAATCAGTACGTGACCTGCTCTACCTCCTGAGCTGCAGCCACCTCGGTGTGTTTGTTAATCGGACAGGAATTACACAACGCAATGGAATAAGGAGCCAATCATTAAATTTAATCAGCCACTTCACACAGATTACAGACTGATCTGGACCAGACAGCAAACCATGACTAAGCTAATACATGAGCAGAATCAGGGCACAAAGTCTGATTCCTATCTAAGCCAGTCCAGATCTCATATGCTCAGAGCTTATGTTACATCATATCAATGCAAAAAATGTGTGAGAAGAAGAGTCTCAACAGCTGCTCCTCCGTATGGCCTCAGAGTTTCTCCTTATCACTTGTTTGGTCTCCTATGCGTCTGTGACTGACCAACCATCCCCAGAACCTTGAACATCTGTAACTGATTAACACATACCCACCAAGAACACACTGTGCCTCCCCCACACCAAACATATGTACTTCTGTATTGTTAAGCAACTATTTTGTTTATGGTGCAGTTTCTCTGGCAAATAAATGTAAGGATGGTAAGAGCGACTATATGTCATGATTATATTTGCAACTTCATAAAAAATCACTTCCTTCAGTCCTCACCCTAAATGTTTGAACAGAGCTCCACATATTTCTTCCATATGTCCTTAGCGCAGACTACACACTCACATACATCATTGTTGTGCAATCCTGCTCCTCTCTGTCATATAAATGCGCTGTTCACTGGCAGAACGCAGCAATAATCACTTTGTGTTTACATTTCGAATTTACTTTTTGTTTACAAACATTAGCAGTGCGGTTAAATAATTGTTTCATGCTCTCACATTCATTAGTCCGCTTGTTCAGTGTCTACATCGTCTACTTTACTGGCAGCAAGCAAATATTGATATCAGTGTTTTACAGAAAGGTTCAACATTATGATTCTCTTAGACTCATAGAACCCCTGAGTAAATATAATATGTACGAATTAAATACAGCATAACGGGTTGTAAGCGAAAGCGCTTCCACTATCACTGCTCCTCCTGATGGATACACAAGACTTTACCACCAGTTTTCCCAAATGCTGCTCAAGGGCGTTCCCACCTGTGGCTGCACTGTCTACATCATGAGCAGGGGACTCTCATTTCAGCCACATACCGGCCAAGGTCTTGTCACAGGTCGGCCGGCCATTTTAAATGGCTTAATCTGTAATCCATCCCTAACTATAAGCTAATGTAATAAACTTGAAGCCTAATTTAAATGTAGAGAGAATGTGTTTGTCTCCTGAACCCAAACTGGGAGCTGATCTCTAAAGGCTCTGCCTGTCAGTCTACTTTTGGAAAACCACTACTTTGAACTCTCCACTGTCTGTAGCTGGGTGGCTGTAGCTCAGTAGGTAGAGCAGGTCACCTACTGATTGGAAGGTCAGCGGTTCAATTCCTGGCTACTCCAGGCTACATGCCAATGTATCCTTGGGCAAGATACTTAACCCCAAGTTGCTCTCCGACCGTCCTGTCGGAGTATGAATGTGAGTGAATGTTAGTTAATTAAAAGCACTTAGCTTAGTAAAACATGGAAGTGCCTGTATGAATGGGAGTGCATGGGTGAATGTAAAACGTGTTGTATAAGCGCTTTGAGTGCTCATACTGAGTAGAAAAGCGCTATATAAGAACTAGTCCATTTACTAAGCCAGACAGCTAACCTATATGCAGGCATTTCACATGGACCTGATCCCCCCCACACATGAGCACTGTTAATTCTTAAAGTTGAGCCTCCAGTATTATTGAGGTCAAATCATGACGCCATACTACCCTATGCAGAAAATGGACTAGTTCTTATATAGTGCTTTTCTACTCTAGCTGAGCACTCAGAGTGCTTTATACAGCATGTTTGTATTCACCCATTCACTATTTTCTAATCAAAGTGCTTTCAATCTAACATTATTATGCTATTATTATTGACCTCCTGTCTCCCCCATGTCTCTGTGTTCTAGTCTCTGTTTTGTTCTTCTATCGTGTCCCCGGCTTTGTGTGTTTTTGTATTGAGTTTTCTTCCCATTGTTGTGACTAATCTGTGTTTCCTGTTTTACTTTGTCAGTCTCGGTCTTGTCTATCTTGAATTTAGTTTACGTCCTGGTCTGTTTAATTATTCCCAGCTGTGTCTCCACCTGTTCCTGATTCTCTCATCTGTTTGTATTTAAGTCCTCAGTCTGTGTGAGTTTTTTGTCATGTTGTTGTCTATGTTTTTGCAAAGCTGTGCGCTCAAAAAAAAAGAAACTCTTTGGATTAACATAAAAAAATAATGGAAAAGATTTCCACATGATTACTTTGCTTTATTTCAGCATTATGTAATTTTGTTACTCCAATTTAAAGCACCTGTGTTGGTTCAACTTAATTTATTAAGGTTGATTCAACTTATTTACTATAATTGGACCCAATTTAATTTATTAGAGCCAGCCCAGCTAATTTGCAATGTTTTGGATCAGCTAATTGACTTTGTTTGATTAGGATGAATGCAAATTTAGTTGAATCCAACTTATTTTACAGTAGTACACCTACACTACTAAGTTGATCCAATTCATGGAAATTAAGTTAGCCTAACAAACATGCTTTATGCTGAAAGAAAGCAATTTATTCTTGTGAAAATCCTTTCCATGATTGAATTACATTAATTTGAAGAATGTTTTTACTTTTAATAAATTTAAAGTGTTTTAGGACAGTACTGGTTGAAAGGGTGGAAAGAACACACAACCAATTAGAAAAGGTACAATAGAATTGTATTTCCAAAATTGTAATGCATTTTCTTTTACATGGGTAGTGCAGGTGCTTGTTGACTACACAACAAGGAATAAACTCTCTTGCCTTATGTATGGCAACCCATTTGAACATGTATTTAAACAGGTTTAAATTTGTATTTTGACTCCCAAGATTTGTATTTATGATATCAAGAAATTTAACTGGACTTCCATGGACTTCTATGGAAAACTGATAGTGGGAAATATTACCATCAAAAAAGGAAACTGCAGATGAAGAATTTAAAATGGCCTCCTATTTTCTTTAGAGAAATTCAATTTCAAGTTTTAAGTGTCTTCTTGCATTCTTCAAAAATACAAAGTGTTCATATCAACAATTTTACATTTTTATGTCAAGAAAGAAAGATGAATAACTGTTGAGATGGCTTGAGAAGTTATGAAAAACTAAAACTTTTTAACTTTTATATTCAAAAATTAAAATATGCACTTTGAAAATCGCACACCTGTGGTTATATGTGATGGCTAACTCACACAGGTGGTGATAAAAAACATTAAATAAAGTTAGAACCTTATTTATATACATATTTAAAATGTTTACATCCAAAAGTCACTATAGGGACATCTTTTGTCTACAGTCTGGTTAGCATTAAGGGTGGAAACATAAGACGAATGGGAGATCTTACAATCATGTTTAACTCTCCAAATAACCAATGTAAATATTTAAGCTTAAAAAAACAAAAACTTTAAAGCCAGTCTTTAAATAGTTACAAGAAACTCAAAAACAATTTAGTCTACCGCTGTTCTTAAGTGCCAGTAGATTGGACCCTGCAGAGAAAAACATTAAATAACAGAGCACAAAAACCAGATGAGCTGAACACTGATACTGGGAAATGGGGCCCAGTCTTTATGCTCACATTCCTCTAGATTTGCACTTCAAACATCTGTAGTTTAATGTGCTGATGTAGCTAAAGAACAAAACACAAGGTGAAGGTTTCTTGTTTTTCAGCCAATAGTGGGCAGTCTCCAGCACTGTTTAGGATGGAAATCAAATTCCAAATCTCACAAAGTAAAAAGTATCAGTAAATTTGATCCTTAACTTTGTGCAATCTAAAATAAGATTTAAGTTGTTCTCAGTCTTTGAGGACTGATTATAGCTCAGGTTCTATGAAGCTATTGCCAAGAAAAGTGTTGGTCTACATTTTTTAGGTTAGGATGATGGTGTAGCACGTTTCTCAGCGGGAGAGCAGTGTTTTGACAACTTGTGCTTTGTTGGATAGTTTGTTTCCATCCAAATCCAAAATGATTTTCTGCAGAACCTCAAAAGTATACTTGAGCTCCTGAGGGTAGCTCAGGTTTAGTGCATAGACAAGACCCAGCAACATCACCACAGAAAAAGATACATTGCCCAAGTTACTCATCACTTCCACCCCCTCAAGGACAATCCCAGCATCCATGGGGTCATCGCCAGGCTCTGCACCTTCTGTTTGAATGACAAAGATTCCAAACACAGTCTTGGCTATGGCCATTTGGGCACCTTCATCAACGTCCTGTCAAAAGAAATAAAGATTTCTTCCATTGCATTCATGTTTACCTCACATTCTTTACAGTGTTGCTTTAAAACAGCAAAAACAAAACACATGTAATCAAATAACCAATTAACAATAAAAGTGTTTGGCTGAGTCATGGTGAAATACTTCCAACAACTAAGCCCCACCAAGGGCCTGTCTGTGGTAAATGGACTAGTTCTTATATAGCGCTTTTCTACTCAGTCAGAGCACTCAAAGCGCTTATACAACACGTTTTACATTCACCCATGCACTCCCATTCATACAAGCACTTCCATGTTTACTAAGCTAAGTGCTTTTAATTAGCTAACATTCACACACATTCATACTCCGACGGGACGGTCGGAGAGCAACTTGGGGTTAAGTATCTTGCCCAAGGATACATTGGCATGTAGCCCGGAGTAGCCAGGAATCGAACCACTGACCTTCCGATCAGTAGGTGACCTGCTCTACCTACTGAGCTACAGCCACCCCATCGTGAGTCCAGTGTTAGTTTCCATTGGGAAAAGGTTTATTGTCTCATTACAGGAAAAACAAGGAGCTAAAGTATGGTATGTCTTTTTGTTATTGTCAGAAAGACAAGGACAGAGGGTGAATCCCAAACAGGCCCTGTATTCCCTGGCCTGTGCCCCTCAATTTGCAAGTCTGCTTGGAGGGTCCATCATATTGACTGTCATTCCAAACCAGTCATACTTATGAGCAAGTACAAAGCCCTCAATGGCAACTCTGTACACAAACCAGACATCTTCCACGTGCAGAAGCTGTCTCGTTCCCATGATGGAGGAAATGCCATGACAGTGCATGGTGCAGTTATTTCCAAAAAGTTCAGTAATAAATGTCTGAGGTAAAGTTACTTAATGTTTTTGTCCATGTATAAAACAATGTTATGAGGGAAAAAAAGGCTCAATAAAACAGGCCAAAGATCTTTTTGTGGGAGTTTAACTCGCCTAAAAATCCTCCTTTTAAACCCACTTAACCATAAATGTAATTACAATATTGACCTTACTAATTATTCTCCTTTTCTGTTGGAGAAAGGTAAAGATGTCCCACAACTCGGTATTTATACCTACCCCTTCTTCAAGTGACCCTCAACAACAGCCAGTGACTCAATTTGGAGTAACAATGGGTTGTAAATGATGAGGTGGTGGATGGTCTCCTGAGGGATCTCCTCCCAGACCTGGACTAAAGCGTCCGCCAACTCCTGGACAGTCTGTGGTGCAACGTGACGTTGGTGGATGGAGTGAGACATGATGTCCCAGATGTGCTCAGTTGGATTCAGGTCTGGGGAATGGGCGGGCCAGTCCATAGCTTCAGTGCCTTCATCTTGCAGGAACTGCTGACACACTCCAGCCACATGAGGTCTAGCATTGTCCTGCATTAGGAGGAACCCAGGGCCAACCGCACCAGCATATGGTCTCACAAGGGGTCTGAGGATCTCATCTCGGTACCTAATGGCAGTCATGCTACCTCTGGCGAGCACATGGAGGGCTGTGCGGCCCTTCAAAGAAATGCCACCCCACACCATTACTGACCCACTGCCAAACCAGTCATGCAGAAGGATGTTGCAGGCAGCAGATAGCTCTCCACGGCGTCTCCAGACTCTGTCACATCTGTCACATGTGCTCAGTGTGAACCTGCCTTCATCTGTGAAGAGCACAGGGCGCCAGTGGCGAATTTGCCAATCCTGGTGTTCTCTGGCAAATGCCAAGCATCCTGCATGGTGTTGGGCTGTGAGCACAACCCCCATCTGTGGACGTCGGGCCCTCATACCATCCTCATGGAGTCTGTTTCTAACCGTTTGTGCAGACACATGCACATTTGTGGCCTGCTGGAGGTCATTTTGTAGGGCTCTGGCAGTGCTCCTCCTGTTCCTCCTTGCACAAAGGCGGAGGTAGTGGTCCTGCTGCTGGGTTGTTGCCCTCCTACGGCCTCCTCCACATCTCCTGGTGTACTGGCCTGTCTCCTGGTAGCGCCTCCAGCCTCTGGACACAACGCTGACAGACACAGCAAACCTTGCCACAGCTCGCATTGATGTGCCATCCTGGATGAGCTCAACTACCTGAGCCACTTGTTGGTGGTGTGTGAAAGCACCACCAACATTCAAAAGTGACCAAAACATCAGCCAGAAAGCATAGGTACTGAGAAGTGGTCTGTGGTCCCCACCTGCAGAACCACTCCTTTATTGAGTGTGTCTTGCTAATTGCCAATAATTTCCACCTGTCATCTATTCTATTTGCACAACAGCATGTGAAATTGATTGTAAATCAGTGTTGCTTCCTAAGTGGACAGTTTGATTTCACAGAAGTTTGATTTACTTGGAGTTATATTGTGTTGTTTAAGTGTTCCCTTTATTTTTTTGAGCAGTGTATATATGCGCATACGCATACCAGGCAACTTCTAAAGTACACATTTACCCAAGCTGTGAGTTCATTCTTCAGATGCCGGGCCTGAAATACCAGACTTTCCACTACCCGTAACCACATAGTTTCCAAATTAACTCAATGCACACCGGGCAACTTCTGTCTTCTTGTGATAACTGCCGTTGGAGATTTCCCAGATGGTTTGTCATCTCCCATAATCTCACTAGTCCATCTTCAGTGCAACATCAGTCTGACTATATTGAATCATGTTATTGCAACATGACTGAATTTCATAAACATTAGGTTGTTGAATTTCATGCATGATTTTATCACGTTTGCCTTTGAAACATAAAATTATTTTGTTAAAAGTACACATTATTCTTTTATAATGTAATGACCACCTAACTTCTGTTTCTGAGTGTGTTCGTTTCTGTCACTGTGTTTCCCTACTGTTTCCTCAAGACTTCCCTATCATGGCCTCTGTTCTGCGTCGGGGTAAGATTTTGTATTTTGTGTGATGTTTCCTGGAATATCTTCCAGCATTAAAGCTGCTTTTTGAGTTTAAATATGAGCTCTCTCGTCTTACTATTGGGTCCAATCCTGCCTGCCACACAGCCCGTACAGGACACATTTAGACTCAAACGGTTGCATCGAAGCGCAACTTGGGGTTCAGTGTCTTGCCCAAGGATACTTTGGCATTCAGACTGGAGCAGCCAGGAATTGAACCACCAATCTTCCTATTAGTATGTGACGTGCTCTACGGCCTATATTAAAATATCTGTCTTCTTGACTTATGCCAACACCCAAGATTTGCCTTTACATTCAGTCTTGATCCCAGTGTCTGGTCTGGTACCATAAAAGCATCTGAAAGAAAGCCAGGTCATTTTGAATATTATCACTTCTATTTGGGTGTCATTTCACAGTATGAACAGCACCCTAGTCCTGACCCTGACCCTAACCTTTTCTATTTTTTTCTGTGGGAAATTACTGGATAAAAAGATAAAAATTAGACAGTATATAATTAAAGAAGAATGTTTGACTGAAGGTACCAAGCACGCAGGGTATTTTCATCTTGCTTACTGTCTTTTCTTGGTTTTTCATCCTGTCCTAATCCCTTGTATGATGGAGAATAACTTTCAATAATGAGACTACATCACTTACAAGTGCATTTTATGTAAACCTTTTAGAAGACATGGTAGCCCTGTCTCTTAGAAAATACATATACTGCATTTTTAATTATGTTTATAGGGACATGTAAATCTAAAACACCAATTATGTACAATTTGAAAGACCAATAAAGTCCATAAGGAGACAAATTCACAAAATTGTCATCCCAAAGTTTACAGCTCATCTCCTGCAAGAAAGCAGTTTTGGTTTTTTTCATAGTCAGATTTTTTAAGGTTTCTTTCACTGACTGATTTTTTTTTTAATTCTCACTTTGCTAGATTAGTTCATTCTGCATGGTTTCAAGGCCATGGAAAGTAGGGGTGTTGAGGGTGCCGAAGCAGTGCCCTGCATGCCACAAATGCAAATTAAAAAAATAGATGAACAAATAATTTTTAATTCTTTAATTTTTTTTTTTATTTCTTGATCCTAGTAAGTGTTTAATATTGGATTACAGGTTGTTCTCTTACATTCTGAGCATAGTACGATCACCTTACTAGTTCCAAACTGGCATCCAACAGCACAATGGTGACAAAAGGCAGCACTTATAATGTACACTCTGATATCCCAACTACCACAACAGGAAGCTGAATCCTGACTACAAAAACACTTTCAGAATTTTTTTAATTTTGACTCAACGCTCTGCCTCACATTCTACTACTGATAGGAATGGCTCCCAAAGAAGAGCCGGCTCTTTCGGCTCGGCTCCCAAAGAAGAGCCGGCTCTTTCGGCTCGGCTCCCAAAGAAGAGCCGGCTCTTTCGGCTCCCAAATGGCTCCTTAGATTTTAATTTAAAACAAAAAAGTGTAAAATGAATTACTAATGTAAAAGTATACATTAGGCCTATATCAAACATTTCTTTATATACTCAACATATAATAGAGTGCTCCAAATACAAATTATAAAACAAAAGATTGGAAATCAGAAACACCAAGGGCCTTTGAGGAGGTGATCCTGTTTCTCCTGCCTGATGACCTGCCCTGTTTTGTTCTTCTAATTACACTGAGGGATGAACAATTCGTATACCGTATACCTATGTAGGTTGTTTGTGCAGCCTGCTTGATATTAAATTTTAAATTTGCAGTCCACACTCTATCAGAATAATCCTTTAACGCCAGGCGATCGCTGCTGAATCGCGGGTTTCCTGACCTTACAAGGCGCGAACAGCTGATTAAGACATAGCGTCTGACCGCAGAGTCAGCTGGTCAAAGGAACTTGATCAGCTGGCTTTTTACTGTAACTCCGGACCATTCGTGCTATCGAAAAAATTCAAATGGTTCCTGAAAGCTCAGAAATTACACTTCAGTGATCTAGTAATATTACGGTATTTGTGACCAGAAGTCCACAAACGCCGGCACTTTTGAAATATGCTGTCTTTCTGACATGTTTGGAGGTATAAGGTTAAAATGTATCCAATCTTTGTAACGTGCAACTTCCTTCAGCTCTTTCCTGTCTCTAGCAGTCCCGTCGCCACATCTCAGTCTTAAGGGGGGCTTATGAAATCCAACAGGGGGGCACCACTATTATTAGCTTATTTTTGCTTATTTTACTATTCATGCAGCCCTAATCCCTCACAATAATCATCACATTAAACATGACCCGACCAGCGTGCGCTCTCTCTCTCTCACTCACACACACACACACACAAGTACAAATAATGTATTAGATCACACACAGCATCTCGAACTAAACAAACAAAAAAACACCACGGCGGGTGCATTTCAAAGCAACAGTGGCACAAAAAGTGGGTATGCACTATATGCAATGCATAGGGGCGCCGCAAAAGAGGGGGGGAGCAAAATGATGCGGGCAAATTATTTCTGTAGTTGCATTTTCTGTATTTAACAGCTGTGCATATGATATAATCAGTAACAGAGGCACGGCTCTGATTAGGCGCCCCTGCGCTCCTTCACCTCCCCCCCCCCCCCCCCCCCACACACACACACACACACACACGCTCTCACACTCACACTCACAGGCTCCAGCGCGCGCTTGATTGCAACTGTTTTCATTTGAATCGTGCTATCATCTGACGACAGGAAGCTAAACATGGAGAAGCACAAAAGAAAACTCTCTGGGGCACAAAAGAGAAAACGGATAAAAATGTTGTGATGAAAAAAAGCTTTTCAAAGTGGTTTAAAGCCAGTCGGTAAGTTATGTCATAGAAGCCTTGTAATTTATAAGTTCATGAAGTGAGAGCTGCACACACGAACACAGTAAATCTTGAGAGGGTGCATTGTGCGTGCGCGTGCGTGCAGGTTTTTTTTTTTTTTTTGGGGGGGGGTGCTAAAATGTGTCGGCATACACCTCAGAAAGTATATAGCTGCCCCTGCAAAGCAACCAACAGAGGGGTAGCTACCAATTGCCAACACACACACACACACACACACACACACCGCCGCCACCACCACCACCACCACCACCGAGTGTGCACATGATGTATTAGATGACAAGCAGGCTGCTTGTCCAACAAACTTACACGGTTTTAATATATTTAATGTCTTAATGATTATGCAACACTGTACGTTTTAACCCAAAGCAGGTACAATAAAATGAAATTAGGATTTTATTTATCTATTTATTTATTTGAGATCTGTGACTGTGACCTGGCTTGGGTGGGCGGGCCCGGGCGGGCCCAAGTGTATCAGTGGGCGGGCACGGCCACCTAGGACCCACCCATAGCGACGGGTGTGGTCTCTAGCCTCTTTCCCACCAACAGGGTTCCGGAGCCGGTGCTGTAATGTGAACCGTTAGGCGGGTTTTCCACCGCCGAAACACTCGGTGCTCGGCCGAAAAACGGGTTCAATTCCGGCCCCGCAAACTAGCTGGTCTGGAACCAAGAACGCGCGATGAAAGCAGCAGAAGGGCGTGACTCTGCCGTCGGCTTCCGTGTCCAGACGAGGACCCGCCCACACTCATACGTAAAGGAGCAGTTCACAGAAACGCGGTGGGAACGCGGGCCCGTTCTTAAGTGTTTCGCTGGTTCACTGGGAACAGCACGAGCACTGGCATGCGAACCAGTTCCTCCGCGGTGGGAAAGTAGCATCTGAGGCATTTTGCAGGAGCCCCTCCCTCTCTGGTGTTTGTTTACGCATTGCGCAGTGTGTCTGTGGACCCTCCCCTCCCGCTCAGTGTAGACGATCATATGCTGGCATTCATCTTAACCAATCACGTGCGGCTTCCAAAAAAAAAAAAAAAAGAAACAAACGAAGAGAAAAAAAGAAACTGCTCACTATCAGGAGCTGGCTCCCGTCGTTCACTTCTGCTACTTTCCCACTGCCGAGGAACCGGTTCGTGTGGAAAACCCGCCTAACGGTTCAAATTACGGCACGGGCTCCGGAACCCTATTGGTGGGAAAGAGGCCTTCAAAAAGCCGGCTCTTAGAGTCGGATTGTTCGCGACCGACCCATCACTACTTTCTAGTCCCTGTCAGTACTCTAGCCATACCTGTCAAGTCTCCTGTTTGGGCCGGGAAATTCCCATATTTTACCCCTCTGTCCCGGCGTCATCCCGTATTTTTATTTTCCCATATTTTTCCCGTATTTTTAGTTTTCAGTTTTTTTAAAGCATTCCTGTGCTGCTCCAAACTGAATTGTCACTATCACTAGGTTAGTGCCGACAGCCGGAACAACCCCGTAAAAACAACTGGACCTCAGGGCGCCCTTTTCACAGAGTTCGGTGACATGTTTCCGGTTTAGTTTAGCAGTGTAAACAAAGCCGTGCTAGGGCTCAGTGTTGCCAACTTTTCTTTTTTTTTTTGTTTTTTGTTTTGCCCATAAAGTGATATAGCGACACCAAAATCGTCCGCTGTCACAGTGTTCTGTGTACATAAAGCCTTCTTACTGCGTCCCTTCGTACGCTTTGGCATCACCCAGACCTCACTTTGTCTCCACCCTCCAACTCCCGAACCCCACTTAAACACTGAGCCTGCCCCCCCGCTCCCTCTGCTCCCATCCCCGGTCCCCACTTCGGCCTTTATCAGCCTTTGAGACAGGCGACAGCGAGTTTTCTTACACAAGTTGGCAACAGAGGCCCAGATAAAGGAGGAGGGTGGAATGTAGTTAGCAGTCTCACCCCACAGTGTTTTCATTAAATTTGATATTCTAACATTAAACAATACGGGACAACATTGATCTATGTAATGTGGGTCTAGGCAAAGCATTATAGTCATTAAGTTATTTCATAAAGTTCTAAACATGTTTGTAGTTCTAAACATATTTATGTTTTTTTTTCTTCACTTTTTCCTCTTTTCTGCAGCCTCGATTGCAACTACAGTACATCTAAATGAACAATTATGCAAATTAGGTGATGATGTCATATAGTGACCTTTTTTTTTCAGCAGCAGAAAATTTCCAGTATTTTTAAATACAAAACTTGACAGGCATGACTTTAGCTGCAGCATTTTGGATCAGCTGAAGGCTTTTCAGGACAGCCTGATAATAATGAATTACAATAGTCCACCCTAGAAGTAATAAATATATGAACTATTTTTTTTATTATTATTATTTTGTTTAACTTTTCAGCATCACTCTGAGACAAGATGTTTCTAACTTTTGAAATATTGCACAAATGCAAAAAACCAGACCTACTCATTGAAGGACATATCCTGGTCAGAAATGACTCCAAGATTCCTTACATTGTTGCTAGAGGGCAAGGTAGTGCCAACCGGAATAAATATCTAGTGAGATACCATGTTTCTGCAATTTTTAGAGCAGAGTGCAATCATCGCAGGCTTATTTGAATGTAGAAGCAGGAAATTAGAGGTCATCCAGGCCTTTATGCCTTTAAGACATTCCTGCAGTTTAACTAATTGGTTTGTGTCATCTGGCTTCATGGATGAATAAAGCTCGGTATCCTCTGCATAGCAATGAAAATTAATGATATGCTTTCTAATAATACTGCCTAATTGAACTTTCTGTAATAACACCTGTAAAAAGAACTGGCCCTGGCACAGAACCCTGTGGAACGCCATAATTAACCTTAGTGTATGAAGAAAACTCCCCATTTACATGAATAAATATGACTCAAACCACTGCAGTGCAGTACCTTTAATACCTATAGTATGCTCTAATCTCTGTAATAAAATGTTATGATCAACAGTATCAAAGCTGTACTGAGGTCCAACAGGACAAGCACAGAGATGAGTCCACTGTCAGAGACTGTAAGAAGATCATTTGTAACCTTCACTAATGCTGTTTCTGTACTGTGATGAATTCTGAAACCTGACTGAAACTCTTCAAATAAACCGTTCCTCTGCAGATGATCAGTTAGCTATTTACAACTAAATTGGCTGATTTTTGGTTGCCATTTGGTCTGTCTACTTAAAGTAGTAGCAGTTGAAAAATTTTGTCAAAATTTGAAAATGAATTGAGGCTTCAAAGTAAGCTACGGGTGTGCTAATTTTAAACCATTACCACTCATTTCCACCAGAGGCAAACTCTTCATGTAGCCTCATTTTAATCCTTAAAAAGGTGCATCTCCATGGAGCTGTACACTGTATAAAAGCAAGCACAGCATGTTTATGATTATTTAATGCACAGGAGTGTCAGTTTTCACAACTGAGATTTATTACTGAAAAAGAAGTATTTACCAACTTTGCCTATTAGGTGCTCTGCTCTGCAAAGACTCCTGTTGAGTTAAAGTGCTTTCAGCATGCAGTGAATATTCTACTTTATACATTTAATATTTCATAGCTTATATTCCTAACTTTACCAATTATCACCACCCTGGGGGAAGAAGGACTCTCACTCTGGCTCCCTTTCTCTCTCTCTCTCGCTCTCTCTCTCTCTGTCCTTACCTTCTCTCCTATGGCACAGTGTCAATTAAAATGACATTTGGTGTCACTGTCACTGTCAATGAAATGGCGTGTTTCTACTGAAAACCTTAATAAGATCGCCTCTCCACCACTCAACCCAAATCTCTGCTGTAATTGTTCGACATTCAGTCATCATCAAATGTTTGAAACTTTGGGCCTGTTTTTCACCCCATGCTGGAGACTCTTTTCCAAGCCTCCCTCACTTCCCCCTTTGCCACTTTGTATTGTTCTTGGTTTCTGTTGATGCCCTAAAATCATTTGATTTTAACTTTTCACATGGTCAACTGACTGCACACACAACTTCGATTCAATTTAGCTTTATTTATATCAGGGGTGCCCACACTTTTTCAGCTTGCGAGCTACTTAAAAGATGACCAAGCCAAAAGGATCTACCCAAAATAAAAATGCAAAACGCATATTTATTTTATATTATTTAAATAATTATTATTGCATATTTTGTGCTTTTAGGATAAAGTATATTTTAATTGAATTAAAATTGTATCTATAACACATAGTTTGTATTAGTTTGTCTTGAAGATAATATTTCTGGTGATTTTTAAATCTCGCAACAACGAATCAGCTGCTTCAACAAATGCCTTTAATGGTCATTTCTCATTCTTGGAAGGACTTCTTATGCTTAATTAAGTGGCTCACCCGGAATGATGCTTTGGTGGCTGCCTTCGCTTTTGTGGTCAGTTGTGAGAAAAACTAATGCTGTCCAGACAACTGGGATTTTAGTTCCTTCACCTTTCTAAGCTCGCTTTTCAGAGGAAAGTCAATGTCATAGTTTTTGTGGACAGTCCGAAAATGCCGCTCTACGTTTCCCTTCTTTGGAATAGCAATGGCGCACCGACAGATGAGGGAAACGCACTTCGAATATGACCTCGTGAAAAAAAAAATCCTCCTCCCATTCCGTATGGAAGTGGTAAGTTTTGGGTTTCTTATTTGGACCGGCTATGGCACTCATTCTTTTATCCTTTCCTTTCTTCAGTTTTGTTTAAAACAAACTGGAGGCTGGCTTTGCGACACGGTAGCTTGCTAAAGTAGTTAAAGCAAAGCTAGCGTGGTTAAAGGCGCATGCGTAGGGTGGTAACGAAAGAGATGGATGATAGTTTATGATCCATCTTCTGCTTCTTTTAATGCCGTGCGATCTACATTTTTTCCCCAACTTCACTGGGAGTTCCGTGCGATCTACCTGCACTCCTCTCGCGATCGACCAGTAGATCGCGATCGACCAGTAGATCGCGATCGACCAGTAGATCGCGATCGACGTATTGGGCACCCCTGATTTATATAGTGCTAATTCACAGCAACAGTCGCGTCAAGGCACTTGAAAAGTGCATGGAAATACAGTATGGAAAGCAATAATAGTTTTTACAATTCTAATGGTAACTGGACTAGTTCTTATAGACTGCTTCTCTACTCTAGTTGAGCACTTGAAGCACTTATGCAACACGTTTTGCTACATCTAAATACTTTCTATTTAACATTCAGAGACACATTGACACACTGATGAATACATCAGGAGCAACTCGGGGTTCAGTATCTTGCCCAAGGATACTTTGGCATGCAGACTGGAGCAGCCAGGAATCGATCCACACACCTTCAGATTAGTAGAGGAAGTTGTCATGGTCGTCAGCCGGTGGCCCATTGTTTTGTGTTCTTTTAGTGGAGTTCTGTTTGTTTTATCTCTGGTTGTGTTTACTAGTTTTTCTTTAGTTTAGCTTCTCGGTTTGTTGTAGTTTTGTATTCTGTTTTTGGTTATAGTCATAATAGTAATTTGTATTTCATTCTGTTATCTGTGTTCTTGTCTTCCCATGTCGCCGTGTTCCTGTGTCTGTTCTCCTCTGTATCTGTTTCCTTGTCTGGTTCTTCTTTTGTAGTCTTGAGTCTGTTTGATATTTCCTTGTGGACCTGCTTCCCCGTGTTATGTCTAGTCTGCATTATGTTATGTTTGTTCACTTCCTGTTTATTTTGACAATCCCTTGTCTCGTTCTCTTTATGTTTGGTGTTGCTTCCTGTGCCTGTGCTGTCACCTGGTTCCCCGAGATGTTTCCACTCCCCTCATTATCCTTCTGTGTTTGTCTGCATTTTCCCTCGTTCCTTGTTGTGTCCTCGTCAGAGTTTTCCTCCCGCTCTGTGGTCTGTCTGTCCGAGTCCTGCTCTGACTTTGTATTTTGTTCTGCTGACTCAGTCCACTTCCGTCTTGCTCTGAGTTTTCCAGCAATAAAGCTGAAGTATAAGTTTAGCCAGAGGTGGCAGAAGTACAGACATTCTGTACTTAAGTAGAAGTACAAGTACTTGTGTTAAAAAATACTTTGGTAAAAGTTGAATTACTGATTCAACTTCTTTACTGCAGTAAAAGTAAAAAGTACAGGCTCTGAAAAGTACTCAAAGTAAGAAAAAAAAAAGTAAAAGTAGCTCTTTAGGGGATGTTTCTACCAGCTATTTTTTTGTAAAGCAAACTGAACCTCATAATATACAGTGGTATGCAAAAGTTTGGGCACACCTGATAATTTTCATGATTTTCCTTTATAAATCATTGGTTGTTTCAATTTCAGTTAAATATATCATATAGCACACAAACACAGTGATATTTGAGAAGTGAAATGAGTTTATAGGATTTACAGAAAGTGTGCAATAATGATTTTAAATTCAATTATTATTTTTCTATAATTAATCTAAATTTTAATTCTAATGAATGCTCTCAGCTTGAATCTGTTACGTAGGACACAAACTGTGAAAAGGAATTTATACACAGCTCTATTCTCTGCCGTATCAAGATTAACGTGGAAGCGCATGTCCTAATATTGAAAAGTTTTGCAAGATCTCGCAACAGTAACGCAGGATCTCGCAAAACGTTTGCAGGGGTTTTTGTGGGGTTCTGTAGGAGGCAGATGAGGCTGATGACTGGTCAGACGGTAGCTGCTGCTAGGCCTGGTTGTAGCTGCAGCATTGCCAGGTGACAGTTGTTGCAGCGTTCCGTAGCCTGCCTTCAGACACTAGCCCTGTTTATTTGTTTCCAGACATTCACCGTGCCTGCCAGCCATAAGCTTTTAGTCTTGTCTGCTAGCCCTGTTTGTGAGGCTTCTACCATCGGTTCTACCTGTCAGACTTTTAATTGTGGGCTTTGTTTGTTAACTTTAGCTATTAGCCTTGTGTGCTGGATTTCAGCCATCAGACTTGTTTGTTAGCTTTCAGCCTTTGGCCTTGTTTACTAACTTTAATCGATCAGCCTTGTTGACTGTTAATGGACTTGCTTACTAGCCTCTGGTCCTTGGATCTTACAGAACTAATAAAGTTACAGGTATTAGCTTGAAAGGGACCAGGTTTGTTTCTGGATTACCCATGCTGTGGGAGCCCAGTTGATTGATTCATTTTCTTTCTGTACTATGGTTCTGTACTATATAATCACACTATGAATGGTGCTTTTTAGAGTATCCTTATTACCATACTTTTACTTAAGCCTCTTTCCCACCAACAGGGTTCCGGTGCCGGTGCTTTTATTTGAACCGTTAGGCGGGTTTTCCACCACGGAAGCACTTGATGCTCGGCCGAAAAACGGGTTCAATTCCGGCCCCGCAAACTAGCTGGTCTGGAACCAGGAACGCGTGATGAAAGCGGCAGAAGGGCGTGACTCTGTCGTCTCAACATCAGGTTTTCTACCATATTACATGTGTATTACATGAGAAAAGAGAAGCGATTTTCACGGCTGTGAATTAGGTTGGGCTCTAAGTCTGAACTTGCTGCTTTGTATCAGTTCATATCACAGATAAAAGGACACAAAGTGCGTACTTGTCGTCTTGCTCTAATCGCTGTCTGTGTTTCCCTCTGTGCTGCACACAGATGCTGCAGTAGTTTGGTTTGGACTCTAAAACGTATTTGCAGCACAGAAAGGGGAGCGTGTTCTCCCACGTTTGTGCGCTTCGGCTTGCGTGGCCAGACGAGGACCCGCCCACACTCAGACCTAAAGGAGCAGTTCACAGAAACGCGGTGGGAACGCGGGCCATTCTTAAGCGTTTCGCTGGTTCATTGGGAACAGCACAAGCACTGGCATGTGAACTGGCTCCTCGGCAGTGGGAAAGTAGCAAATGTGTTGTTTTTAAGGAACTTAGATTCTAGAAGATTTTTTTATTTTTTGCCGTGCACTTATTCTTCTTATGATCACTTCTGCTTTTGTAATAGTATGGGTTGCATGCACATCGATGCAAGAAGTCTACTGCCTAAGGTGGACAAGCTCAGGGTGTGGGTTGAATGCTCTAGACCTGAATTTGTTTTTGTTTCATAAACCTGGCTGTGCAAATCTATTTATCTTGATTTGCATTTGTCCAGGTACACTCTTTATCGGTAAGATAGGTTAACCGGGGTGGAGGAGTTGCCATCTTTGCAAAGGGGCATTTGCAATGTTCTGTTGTTCTGGAAAAATCTATTCCAAAACAATTTGATTTATTAGTTTAGAAAGTACAGCTGTCAAAAAACTTGTCGTTGTCAATAACAGGTTGTTATCCCCCTGCTCCAGCCTGTTCTCTGTTATCTTTAACCTGTTAACTGGCCGCTCCAAAATCAACAAAAACGCCTGAAAAAGCATACCCAAATTAAATCAGCTACTGTACTCTTTGGAGTACATGCAAAAGCTTGGTTTCTTTGTGAAGATATCAAGTTATATTTTTTATTTTTGCAGTCAAAAATGCTGTAACTATATTGAGTATGCAGCTATTACGTTTAGAACACAGAAAAATTAGACAGTCGCTGCACTGTTTTCCAATGTGTCTTTGCCTTTCCAACAGCTGAAGGATAATTTTGTGCTAAAAAATTCATTTAGGATTCTCAAGCAAATAAAGACTGTTCTGGGTCTCCCTGATTTCTCCATTTATGCACCCATTTTTCAGAACATAGCATTTAAACCAGGCACAATGGATGCAGTCTTTAAGCACTGGGTAAATAAGGGCATAGCTGTTATTAAGGATCTCTATATTAGTAATCATTTGGCCTCCTTCATGCAACTCCAGTCATAATTTGGTCTCCCTTCTAGCCTCTTTTTCAGATACTTGCAAGTTCGTAACTTTGTCAGACAGCACTTCCCCCACTTTGAAACTCTACCTGAGCTTCTATGAGCTTATGAAAAAGCCCCCTACCTCTAAACATTTAATTTCTCATTTTGTCAAACTTTTCAGTTCGACCCCATCCTCAAAACATATTAAAGAGGCCTGGACTTCTGACATACTAGGTGAAATTTCAGATGAGCTGTGGGATAAGAGTCTGTCGAGAATCAAAACCTGTTCCATCAATTCCAGACTGCAGCTTATTCAATTCAAAGTTGTCCATGGGCTGCACTTTTCTAAAACCAAACTTAATAAACTATTTCCCTCTGTTTCTCCAACTTGTGATAGATGTAAATCAGATGATGGGACTTTGGGTCATCTGTTCTGTTCCTGCCCTAGCCTTGTGGACTTCTGGTGCAAGATATTTCAGTTTTATAGTAATGTTTATGGCAGACATTTGACCCCTGATAACCATCTGACAATTTTGGGTTGTTCTGAGTTCTCTCTTACTCTTCCTATGTCTATCCAGCAGGCTCTTATGCTTGGTTTGGTGGTCGCAAAGCGGGTTATTCTGAGGGGATGGAAATCTCCTACCTCTCCTTGCTTCAAAAAATGGCTTAATGAGATGGTCTCCTGTATTTATATCGAAGAGTTTCGATACTCTTTGTCAGACAGTCATCATAAATTCCTTGATGTCTGGGGTCCTTTCAATAGGTATATACAAAGTAGTGTGCCAAATTGATTATCCTGATCATTTGGTTGGTTTTTTGTATTTTTTTTGTACTTTTTTTTTTTCATTTTTATTATCTTACTTTCACCCTATATTGATACTGTGTTGTTTTATGGTGCACTGTTTGAATCACATTGGTTTCTGAGCTGCCTGTTGTCCCTTATGACTCTGTCTCGTGCTTAATTGCACGCTTTGGTCTGACATGCACATTTTTATCCTCTGTAGTCAATACACTAGCTGGCTGACAGACCTTTTTTTTGTTGTTGTTTTCTTCTTGTTGTTTTGTTTTTTTAATTTACCTTGTAATGTTTTGATTTTTTTATTTGTTTTTTGTCTGCTTTATTTGTTAAATTCTGAGAAATTATAAAGTATTAAAAAAAATGAAACTACAAATTCTAAATAGCTCATAGATATTTTATCAAATTTCACTTTGGGCCTTTTTAGTCATAATGTATGTCATAATTTTGTTTGAACAATAAAAGGAGCAATAAAATAGTTGTATCCAAAATGTTACTGATACTACAAATTAATTAAAAATATAGACATATAAACACAGTAAAATATGAATTACACTATTGTGCATTGTAAAAAAAAAGTCAGACAAAATCACTATTTTTATAAATGCTTTTTTATTTTCAGAGTAATATTTATAAAACAGTAAACTCAGAAGTGTCTTCTTAAAAACTTTAATGTTCAAGCCTTTTTACATGACTTGGCAAAAGTTATTTGGAGCAGAATTGACCCTGTCCCTGCAGTGGAAGAAGCATAGTCTTTGTTTAGACCAGGGTTATTATAGCGATCGAACTAACGTAAACTGAAATTGAAGAAACATTGTCGTTAACTAAAATAAATAAAAACTATAATTAAAAGGAAAAAAACATAACTAATTAAAACTGAATTGTGAGTTTACAAAACTAAAACTAACTGAAATTATCGATAAACTGACTTTAATTTACTTGTTTGTTTTTTTTAAAGCCTTGTGGATTAATATTAAATAATTTTTTCCGCTCTCCAAATTTAAGCTGGGAAAGCCATCGGTCAACTGTGTGACACATGTGCGTGCATGCGCTTGCTCACCGCACTGGTCCGCAAAGTAATGGCTGCGGTCTGCCGAGAAAGCAGCAGAGTCCCATATGGAATTCCTTTGACTACGGTTGCACAGACAGAAGCGAGTCTTGTTGCGGATGATGAAAAATGTGCACAACACTTCTCAGTCAGGAAAAACCACTAACATCAAAGTCGACCTGAGAAGCGCACAAAGGCTACAGAAACCGCTCTGATCCTACAAGGTAACCTGGCGTGCACCTCTGGAGAAACGTGACTACTTGTCGGGTCCTCGTGGCTCAAAAACATTGTGATTAACCTGTTAGTTTGTGCCACATGTGCCATTTGGAGAGGCCAAATGGCACATGTGAGCTAGCCTTTGATATGCAAATTTCAAATGGCTGTAACTCCTCAATGCTTCAACATACAGTCATCAATGAGGATTCTAATGAAAGATACTACCCTGAGGAATCCTCTGCTATACACAAAGTTACTGATAGTGTGAATTAATTATAAATATAGACATATACAGGGGGTGGACAATGAAACTGAAACACCTGGTTTTAGACCACAATAATTTATTAGTATGGTGTAGGGCCTCCTTTTGCGGCCAATACAGCGTCAGTTCGTCTTGGGAATGACCTATACAAGTCCTGCACAGTGGTCAGAGGGATTTTAAGCCATTCTTCTTGCAGGATAGTTTCCAGGTCACGACGTGATGCTGGTGGAGGAAAACGTTTCCTGACTCGCTCCTCCAAAACACCCCAAAGTGGCTCAATAATATTTAGATTTGGTGACTGTGCAGGCCATGGGAGATGTTCAACTTCACTTTCATGTTCATCAAACCAATATTTCACAAGTCTTGCTGTGTGTATTGGTGCATTGTCATCCTGATACACGGCACCGCCTTCAGGATACAATGTTTGAACCATTGGATGCACATGGTCCTCCAGAATGGTTCGGTAGTCCTTGGCAGTGACGCACCCATCTAGCACAAGTATTGGGCCAAGGCAATGCCATGATATGGCAGCCCAAACCATCACTGATCCACCCCCATGCTTCACTCTGGACATGCAACAGTCTGGGTGGTCCGCTTCTTTGGGGCTTCTCCACACCGTAACTCTCCCGGATGTGGGGAAAACAGTAAAGGTGGACTCATCAGGGAACAATACATGTTTCACATTGTCCACAGCCCAAGATTTGCGCTCCTTGCACCATTGAAACCGACGTTTGGCATTGGCACGAGTGACCAAAGGTTTGGCTATAGCAGCCCGGTCATGTATATTGACCCTGTGGAGCTCCCGACGGACAGTTTTGGTGGAAACAGGAGAGTTGAGGTGCACATTTAATTCTGCCGTGATTTGGGCAGCCGTGGTTTTATGTTTTTTGGATACAATCCGGGTTAGCACCCGAACATCCCTTTCAGACAGCTTCCTCTTGCGTCCACAGTTAATCCTGTCGGATGTGGTTCGTCCTTCTTGGTGGTATGCTGACATTACCCTGGATACCGTGGCTCTTGATACATCACAAAGACTTGCTGTCTTGGTCACAGATGCGCCAGCAAGACGTGCACCAACAATTTGTCCTCTTTTGAACTCTGTTATGTCACCCATAATGTTGTGTGCATTGCAATATTTTGAGCAAAACTGTGCTCTTACCCTGCTAATTGAACCTTCACACTCTGCTCTTACTGGTGCAATGTGCAATTAATGAAGATTGGCCACCAGGCTGGTCCAATTTAGCCATGAAACCGCCCACACTAAAATGACAGGTGTTTCAGTTTCATTGTCCAACCCCTGTAAATCAGAGGTTGCCCTAATTTGTAAAAGAAGGAAAATGTTAGGCCTTCATTCACAAAAAAACCCCCAGTCTATTTTCAGTGATTCCTTCACACACCAAAATAAATAAATTGTATATTGATCAAAAGTTACAGTAAATGTAAAAACTACATATTCACATAAAATAAAAAAACACAATCCTCCCAACAGTTCCTCTCTGATACACAACTTACAAACCCGTCCCAAACAAATAGCCTGACCCCACAAACAAAACTTACACAAAGCCACCACAAAGGATAAAGTTATTTGTAAAACTTTGGACACTTACTGGTCAAAAAAAGCTCTGAGCCATTGTCCTCCTCATCCTGCTGTAATAAACGTAATAAAGACTGAAAGCCTCATCGAGACCTACAACAACCTTACCTGCCCCCAACACTGCTCTTGTAAATGTCCATATGTAAAGCACACACACAATATAAGTGGTGTAACAACAGCGTACGGTGATATTTTCTGTGTAATGGTGCATGTCAAGCTCACCATTACATACATATTTACATCTAAACGGCTTATAATACGGGGACGAGCTGAGAATAAAATGTAACACGTACCATGAATCGCCTTCAGAGTACAGCGGTTCTTTCGTGAAATTCCATAAAACTGGCCGAATCAGCGACAAAATCCTCATAAATAATAATCCACTCCCGTGAGTAATTTAGTCACTTCTTTGAATAAATATAGTCTGTTTTTGTTGCATTCGGACAATCTGTTGGTGAGAAAAAGTATTGTAAACACTGTTTACACACAGCGGCACACACACTCTTACTTCCTGCTCAGTTTCACACACGGAGGACGCACTGAATGCGCAGGGAGTTTATGCATTCATGTAAAAACACACCCCATAGTGCCATATACCCACGTGTCAGTAATTTTATTGGCTATACATCTGTGGTTTTGGATTTTGGGTCAGACTCAACCAATCAGAACATTTGGGGGCATGTCCAGAAAAGTCACATAACGCTGTTTGGTTTTTATTGGCTCTGGAAGACCCATTTCATAACATGATTGGCCAAATGAGTTGTCAATCCAATTCAGAAGGTCTAGTCTAGGGGTGCCCAAACTCGGCCGGCACTGCCCCCATATTTCCGGTCCACGAATTGATGTCAAAAATAACATACAATTTGGCCCTTACCTTTTGGACATTTCACCTTCCCCTCCAATTAAGAGGGTTAACCGAAATGTCAAAAAGTAACTTAAAGGGCCAAATTGTTTTTTATTATTGACATAAGATAAGATAAGATAAGATAGTGTTTATTCGTCACATGCACAGTTATACACAGTACAATGCACAGTGAAATGTATTTTGTACCTGCAACCATATATACACACACATATAAATAAGAAGAATAAAAATAATTAAAACCGCAAGCGGTGATATCGGGCCCTCGCACTCCGCGCGCGTCGACCCGTGGCGCTCGTCGACCCGTGCCGCACTCGGAGGTTTTGTGATCGTGATGGGTCTCTAGAAAGTTGAATTCTTTTATAGGAAAAGGTATCTTTTGCTCTCGGCATAGACGCAATGGAATATTTGGGGGTGTGGTCACGGCTCCAGCATGCAAAATAGGGCATGGGTCTGATTGACTTTTTTGATGGGCTGTTTGTCTAGATGATGTGGAGCCAATTTGGTCTCACTGGGTGAAATGCCCTAGGAGGAGTTCAATCAAATAGCAGGCCTGAAAATGGCAAAAATTGACACTTTCAATTGAAGATGCTGGACTTCCTGTAGGGTTTGGAGTATGGCTCCAAGAGACTTTTTTGTATGTCTTAGGATGTTACATGAGTGTGCAAAATTTCAGAGCTGTAGATAAAATGTAACTCAGGGGCTAGCTAAAAAACATGGTATATTATGATATTTAAAGCTGCCAGTAGGGGGCGCTCTAACGTTTATGGACTTTATGCATGTCAATGTGTTCAGGGCAGGAGGCTTATCAAATAGATGAGGATTTTGTAAGGAATGGTGAAAGATATTTCATGTATTTCAGAGCAAAACTAATTCTGTGGACGGTCATACAAATTTTCATTTGCTTCTGTAGGGGGCGCTATTGCGCCTACAGTCTTGAATCTGTAGTTATGGATTCAGCCTGGGTGTGTACATGAGTGATTAAATTTTCAGCCTGATCAGACAAAGCATGTGCGAACAAGTGCACAAACAATTTTGGTGGTGAGGGAGAAAAACAAAGGCCAAATTTAATGGCCTGGTGTGACAAGGCCGTTTAATATTTTTTAAAGATTTCCACAATATTTGATGGGCTACTTGTGTAGATGATCTGGAGCCAATTTGGTGTCAGTGGGTGAAATGCCCTAGGACGAGTTCGTTCAAATAGCAGGCGTGGAAATCGCAAAAATTGACACCTTCAATTGAAGATGGCCGACTTCCTGTAGGGTTTGGGGTATGGGTCCAAGAGACTTTTTTGTACGTCTTAGGATGTTACATGAGCCTGTACATTTTCATACATGTAGATAAAACGTAGCTCCGGGGCTACTCAAAAAACATGCTATTTTAAGATATTCCGAGCTGCCACTAGGCGGCGCTCTAACTTTTATGGACTTTATGCATATGAATGTGTTCAGGGCAGCATGCTTATCACACCACTGAAGTTTGAGCCAGATTGGGCAAGTTGGCTTGGAGTTACAGCCATTTTTGTGTTCATGGCGAATCATCGAACTTTGCCGTCCCATAAGGGTCACGCCCTTTTGTCAAAAACTCACAGTTTTGAAAACACAGTAAGTCCAACTTCTTAAGGCTTTCCAGGTGAAATTTGAGATGGTTCTGCTAAACCACCTTGGAGCTGGACCTCCAAGTGTAAAATATGACATTTCCTGTTCCCACTAGGTGGCGCTGCGACTGATATTAAATATTGTCATATGTATGTGTTCAGGGGGGCACCCTCATCCTACTGGAGAAGTTTGATGCACATTGGATCATGTAGGTATGAATGAGAGGCAATCAAAATTTCATGGCGAATGATCAAAGTTCAAAGGGGCATAAGGACCCCTCCCCCTTGGCAAAAACTCACCATTTTCGAGATTTAGATTCCCCTGGGGGTGTAGGTTAGACAAATCAAATATGAAGATGATAACGTCTAAAACCTCTGAGTTATTAGAAAAAGTGTGAGGGCTGCAAATCGCCAAATTTGCATAATTAATTAAAAATGGCGGACTTCCTGTTGGGTTTAGGGCATGGCTCCAAGAGGATTTTTTGTGCGCCTGGACATGATATACATGTGTATGAAGTTTCATTCATGTACGTGAAACACAGCGGTGGGGCTCCAGTTTAGGGGGCGCTAGCGAGCCATTTGGGCGCGCCCTTGCCCGAGCCCATTAAAATACTTAAATTTTCACCAGGTGTGACGCATGTGCCAAGTTTCATGAGTTTTTGAATATGATAAAGCCCCCAAAAAGCCAATTCATTTGCCTGAATAATAAAAAAAAAAAAAAAAAAAAAAAAAAAAAAAATAATAATAATAATAAACGAAGCAATTACAATAGGGCCTTCGCACAGTTCGTGCTCGGGCCCTAAAAATAAGCAATTCACACTATACACTATACTCTATATACTATACACTATACACTTTACACTATACAATTCGCGGACCAGAAGGGGGTGGGGCCAGAAGCGGGTTCTCCTGGTCTAGTCTGTCAGATCGTAAGATTGGACGGCGGCGTTACTGTGATGGTATGAGGCTTCAAAGTCGGAAAGCACTACAAACGGCCCGCGGAGGACTGTGAGAGAGCAAAACCGGACTTTTCAGTAGTTTTAAGTTGTTTAAGCTGCTCAAGAGAGCTTTGTGTGTGCGTGCAGCTAACCTGTAAGTAAATAACATTTAAGAATTGGTATTATTTGTTACCTCTCGAATTGTTAATAACTGGGTTCAGTGTAATTAGCTAATTCAGTGTAAGATGTTGCATGTTTACACAGTGAATGTGGAGAGAAGCTAATGGTAGGCGCCTGCAGGCGCCATAGTCGCGCATGTAGCCGTTAATTATCTTCTTTATATGAGCTACTGAAGTTACTTGGGCATTTATGATGTAGCTTGCTACTTATTATTCGTTTGAACTGTTTATAAGTGATGGAAGAAGATTAATGAGTATATTGTGCAGGTCTATAATACGTATCCTAATTAGTATATTTACTTGTTGTGTACTTTATAGAAACCATGCACAAAGGAACTGTAATGTGAGCAGAACTAAAATAAATGACAAAGACAAGTAATGCCTCATCCTTGACCGGATGCCTGCAGCCTTTCCCCCTAAGAGTAACCAAGCCTTTAGTAGAGTTAATATGACATCATAGTCACATGATGCTCACAGTCACTGGTCACATCTGAAATTTAGCAAAGAACCTGGCACCCATGTTGGTTTAGAAGATGTACTGTATGTTATTATCAAATAAGTATTTCTAGCTTTTTTATTCCAAAGCATTAAGCATTAAACAGTCAGTCACAACACCTTTTAATACAAATTTCATGTTTAGTTTGTTGTGGCTATTGGCAGTATCAGTTTGCGCACCAGTTAGCTAGCTTGCAAAACCTTGACTTAACGTTGATGCAACGCTGGTGCTCATGTGGATGTTTTTCATTACTCACGTGGCAGTGTGTATGCAATCTGGTGATCGTTCCCAGATGTGTCCGGACCTCCAAAGTGTTCAGTTACTTGTTTGCTTGCCGGTTTGTATGGTTGTTGGTTTAGTTTGTTTCTGGCCATGTAAGTGCCGCGTTTGTTTTTGTATTTCCTTGTTTCCCTGGTAGGACAAGTTGGTGTCTCCCATTTGGAGATTGTTTTGTGTTATTTTGCATCTAATGTTTGGAGGTTATTTTGTGTTATTCCATCTATCTATCCATTCTCTTCCACTTATCTGGGGCCGTGTTGCGGGGGCAGGAGCCTAAGCAGAGAAGCCCAGGCTTCCCTAAAAATAACACAAAACACTCCTCCGTGAATCGCCACCTTGTCATGGAGGAGGTGTTCGTGTGTCCCAGTGATCCCAGGAGCTATGTTGTCCGTGGGCTTGTCCCCCTGGTAGGGTCTCCCAGGCCAAATTGGTCCTGGGTGAGGGTCCAGACAAGTATGACGTAGGTAGGTCTGGGAAAGTTGGGCGTGGTTGTTGGTTGTATTATTTGAATGTGATGTGTCTGGTCACTATGCTGTTTGACATGGAAGATTTCATTGCAGCTCTTAGCTTAGAGAACCTGGAGAGTTGTACGAAGACTGATTTGTTGGCCCTCGCAAAGCAATATAAGGTTTCTGTCACTTTGTTGCTTAGGAAAGATGACGTGCAAAAAACTCTTATGGAGTATCTCACAAGCGAAGGGGCATTTGCAATTGCACAAGCTGAGATATTAGTGGAGGAGGCAACTGCTGCCAAGCCTTGTCAGGGGGATGGCAGGGTAACGGTCAAGCCGGAGAGAAGAACGAGAGTTTCAGCTGACGAGGGAGTTGAAGTTAAAAAGACTGGAGCCAGACACTGTAGTTAGGATGCGGGAGTTAGAGCTGCAGGGCATCCCTATGGCTGTTAGCCCCTGTGAGCGCTCTCGCTCCGCCCCTACTATCTCCAGTGCATTTGATGTGAGCAAACACATATCGCTGGTACCCACATTTCGCGAGAGCAAAGTGGAGTCTTATTTGTCAGAGTTGGAGCATATAGCAAATGTTTTACATTAGCCAAAAGATGTGTGGGCAATTCTATTGCAATGTAGGCTGTCGGGAAAAGCACAGGAAGCATGTGCCTCTATTTCTATTGAGGATGGTATGTGTTACGACAAAGTGAAGGCCACTATATTGAAAATACACGAGCTGGTTCCTGAAGCCTACAGGCAATGTTAAAAGTGCCACTTTTATGTTTTTTGCAATACGCAAAGCCAAGCAAGAATATTTGAGTTTTACTCTGGCTGAACTTGTATTTGGTCATACGGTCCGAAGCCCGTTAAAACTGTTCAAAGATCAACTTCTGTCAACTGAGTGTCCGACTCAGACCAACAGGAATATGTTGGATTATGTTTCACAGTTTCACGAGTGTTGTGCAAATGCTCACATAACAGCTGCAGGTAGCGCTCTTTCATCCACCCAAACTAAAATGAAGAAACAGTATGACAGAAGACAAATGTCCTGATGTTTTTCGCCAGGTGATCGTGTTTTGGTCCTGTTACCCACACCTGGCTCGGATTTCGGCCCTACAAAATTGAAAAGATTTGTAGTGTGGACCGTTTGTAGTGCTTTCCGACTTTGAAGCCTCATAGCATCACAGTAACGCTGCAGTTCGCTCTTACGATACTTTTATATGACAGACTAGACCCTCAGAATTGGACTGACACCTCATTTGGCCAATCATATTGTGAAATGGATTTTCCAGAGCCAATAATAACCAGACAGCATCATGTGACTTTTCTGGACATGCCCCAAGTGTTCTCCAATCGTTCTGATTGGTCAATTCTGACCCAAAATCCCAAACCACAGCTGTATAGCCAATAAAATTCCTGACATGTGGGTATATGGCACTATGGGGTGTGTTTTCACATGAATCCATAAACTCCCTGCGTAGTCAGTGCGTCCTCCGTGTGTGAAAATGAGCAGGAAGTAAGAGTGTGTGCGCCCTCCTGCGTAAACATGTGGATTATTATTTATTAGAGGATTTCGTTGCTGATTCAATCGGTTTTATTGCTGAAAAATCCCACGAACGAACAGCTGTATTCTGAAAGCAATCCATGGTACGTGTTACGTTTTATTCTCAGCTTGACATGCACTATTACACAGAAAATATCACCGTACGCTATGGATGAGGAGGACAATGGCTTGTGAATGAAAACCTAACATTTTCCTTCTTTTGCAAATTAGGGCAACCTCTGATTTATGTCTATAATTATAATTAATTTGTACTATCAGTAACTTTGTGTATAGCAGAGGACTCCTCAGGGTAGTATCTTTGATTAGAGCCTCATTGATGACTGTATGTTGAAGCATTGAGGAGTTACAGCCATTTGAAGTTTATATAACAAAGGCTGCTCACATGTGGCACTCGGAGTCTCCAAATGGCACATGTGAGACCACGCCTGAGATCAACACACAAAAACATTTACAGAACAGTAGGTTTTTGTGATATCTTGATAAAATTTGAAATACACGTTAAAAAGACTTCATTATATTTTCCAGTCCATACCTTCTACACCCTGTCTCTCTTCCACAGTGTGTCTTTTTTTCTCTCCCCTCAGCCCCCCCCCCTCAGCAGATGACCCCCTCTCCCTGAGCCTGGTTCTGATGGAGGTTTCTTCCTGTTAAAGGGAGTTTTTCCCTCACAGTCACCAAGCGCTGCTCATAGGGGGTCGTTTTGACTGTTGTGTTTTCTCTGTATTATTGTTTTTACCTCACAATATAAAGCACCTTAAGATGACTGTTGTGATTTGTCAATATATAAATAAAATTGAACTGAATAGTATAGATTTAATACAATTAACTATATAAATGAGTTCTGTGGATACAGCATACTGACTTGTACTACTCATAAAAATATACTAATCCAAAAAGTTAATGTCTACTTTCTAACAGCATCGTCATAAAGGAGGCAAAAAGAGAAGCAGACAAAAACTTCAGCTTTCACTTTTCTAAATCCTTGGCAGACAGCTTGTGGGGCTTTCTTTGCGTCTACACTTCTTGGGAGGAATTGTCAAACACAGTCCAACACAATACAGTTGTCCATTGCCTAATTCCTTGAACATCTGCCTGACACTTTGTGCCTGAAGTGATGGCAGCACGCTGGGCCCACCTTTCCATTTCACTTTAGCAAAGTAAACAACACATTTACATTCCTGCTTGTCCGCAGTCTTTAAAATGCATTCAAGCCTTCAGCAAACCTCACACTGCCGTGACAGAAGCCTGAACATCAGTAACAAATTATTTGGCTCTAACCTGTGCAAAGCACTCTACTCAGAATGTGTGTGTGTGTGTGTGTGTGTGTGTGTGTGTGTGTGTGTGTGTGTGTGTGTGTGTGTGTGTGTGTGTGTGTGTCTAAAGACACTAGACTGAGTTAGAGCTTTTTGTTTGTTTCATTTAGTGACAGAGAAACACAAAAGTGTCAGAAAGTGCAGTTTTGAAATGTACACATTTATAATTTAGCTTGTTCAGTGCAGCATCAGACTGTGGTACACCCTGTAGTCTAATCCCAATTCTAGGCCAATTAAAAATATATAAATCTAAACTGTTATTATTATTAGCGTTGTTTCACAGTCACATTCACACACCTTGGAGCAACAGTAAGAAGACAACTTTTTTCTCATGTTGTCAAATCTAGTAACATTCATAAGCATGTTCATTTTTAGAGGATAATCTCCATGTACTGGAATGGTATAAGATAACATTTACATCAGAATCTCATCAGAATCTATGAAACAGTGTTTGAAGCACCCACAGCTGGTGTATAGGAAAAGATGAGGAATGATAAGCTGTTCCTTTATGAGTTTTGAACACTCAGATTATCCTCTAAATAATTTATATTAGGGCTGGGACTCGATTAAAAAAATTAATCTAATTAATTAGGAGCTTTGTAATTAATTAATCGAAATTAATCGCATTTTAATCGCATTTCAGTATTTAACATGAGAAATATTGATTTAAGTTTGGTTGATGAATGAATCAATATACATAAGCTTACACTTCAAAATGTTGTTTATTTTCCCACCAGTCTACTACACAGACCAACGAAGGTGGAAGTGCTCCTGTGAGAAGCAAAATCAGCATTTTTTTTTTGTACTTCCATCTGGAAGTTTCTTGTATTTAAATTTCACTCCTAATTTATATATAGAGACAAATGAGGAGATGTGCTAATATGGTATCAGCACAGCCAAATATTAAAGATGTATAAGGCACCAGCATCAAAATTCATATCAGGTTGTGATTTTGATTGCTTTTAATAGAAGAGGTTAACAAGTTAATAAAGTGCCATTTTATTTCTTTTTTATGTTTCTATGAGCAGGGATGTCACAGCACCACGGGCCACTTTACTGCATCCAGTATTTGTGATTTTGACCACCACAGCTGCTTCTGATTCACACACAGGTTTCTGTTGCGTGTGTGCTTCCAATGTCTAGTTTTTCTATAGAAATGGAAAGTGTCACGAAAAGAAGCATATTCGTCCCCGTATACTGACGCGGGCGCCGCTAGTAAACGGCAGCTTTCGTCAGCATACGGGGATGCCCATTTTTGTTCGCCTGAGACGGATATGGTCGTTTACGTACCACCAGAAGCAGCGGGGGGTAAAGGTACGGGGGGGGAGCCGGCAGGCGTTGACTACTTTACATATGAACAGCAGCGCTGCAAACCGAAGCAGCGGCAACAGACCCACGTAGCCTCTCTGTCATTGGATGAAAAAAATGCCATCACAATTCAGCACTCACATGTGATTGGCTGGTAGATCTGTCCCCCATTGGCCTTTATAAAGACAGGCCTGGGTAAGCCCCTCCCTAATAAATAATAACCCAGCAATAAAAATTATTTTTAATTATTATTTCTATGATATACCTTGTATGTTATGTTGTATTCATGCCATGCTAATAACCTCAACTAAAAGGAATTCAATTAAGAGAAACAAATTGTGAGGCACAAGTTTGAATTTCTTTTTTTTTTTTTTTTTACAAAGCAATGGGACTAATAAAGGCATTCTTGATTCTTGATTCTTGATATGCACATACACACACACACATCATATAATCCATATATATATATATATATATATATATATATATATATATATATATATATATATATATATAAAAAACAAAAACATTATGACATATAATGCTTTGCTACTTCTGGGCCATGTGGTGGTGGCTTTCTCTCAGAGCATGGTCCAGCATACAAACACTTATGGTGCACAGTGTTGTATTTAGGGTGAGCTTCTAGTCTGTCTTGCAGTTTGGCTCAGAGGTCACTGAGCTCCTGGCTGGGGAAGCTTGGGGGTCTTAATCCAGCCCGATACGCCCTCTGAGACGCCATCCTCCTCATCCAACATGAGGTCAGTGGTGACACCGTCCCAGAAGGCAACCTCCTTCACTGCCAGGACACTCGTCCTCGCCTCCAGCAGCTGTTGACACAGAGCACACATTAAGTCATTATGAAACTAAATGAAATATTGTGAAAAATCAGGAAACTACACTGAAAGTTTGAGTCTCTTGACTTTGAATGCACACATAGCAGATAAGACCCTGAATGCAAAAAAAAAAATTAATCAGCCCATCTTTGTCATCAGAAACAATGGTTATGTGACAAAGTACCAACTCCTTCATCCTGTGAATAAAAGACAAATGAACAAGTACTTTAAAAAATGTAACATTGATAAAAGTACTTCAGTGATTTTGGTCATAAACCCTTGAGGCACCTTTAAACTGATTATACACTTTTTATCTTTTAGGTCCCAAATGTTACAGCTGCTAAAACTATAAACATTCAGTGTTAATTATTTTCACCTTCACTGCAGTGGTGGGCCGTCAGGGCCTGCAAGGCCTTCTCTGCTGGCCTAAAAAATATCTGAATCACAGACTGATGTTAATTATATCCTGTCCATCAATACTTGTTAAATTATTCCAAATGGTTTGTACGGTTCCTTTCACAGCTTTTCCTGTGGTCGCGCTGTTTCCAGATGTGTATTTTTATATTAAAGCATTTAACCAATCACATTTCAGCCATCATTTGTTGCCAGGGTCAAAGAAATCTGCCTGGAGGCCTTCACAATCACTTCTGCGGGCCCCGTAGTACAAAAATAAGTGTCGATCAAACAGTTTGATCAACCAATCAGATTATGAGTTGGCAACACCGAGGCCCTCTAGCAGGTGTACGGTAACGGCAGCATATTCATACACTTTGATTGGATAGTCAGTGTACTAGCCAGAGCTAGCAAACTGCATCTGTAGCCAGCTGCACAAGCAAAAATATGGTTGTGTTGATTTTATAGCTGTTTTGTCGACCCACAATGGCTGAAGGAGGAGAAGAAATGGATTTGGTTGCAGATTTATTGTCAAAGCCAAGACGGACTTTTCAAGAAAAGCTGGACATCATCAAGAAAGGTCGGGCAACTCCGAAGCTAGCAAGCCTGTCACAACCGGGAAAAGGATGTGTCCACCTCTTTCAGTCCACTAATTACGAGCGGTACCACTGGCTCACAGGCCCAGAGGAACACTGCAAATTGTATTGCTGGGAGTGCTTGTTGTTTGCCACTGATCGACATGGTGTTTGGAGCCACACTGGGTTTGTAAATTTGACTTGCCTAACCGAGGCAGCAACGAGACACCAAAGCACTGCCGGACACTTACAAGCAAAACATTCGGGGACACCAGAGCGGATCAGCTGAGCGAGCAAGTGCGCAGGGAAGCGGAGCTCCACGACGTAAAGGTGAAGAATAATAGGGAAATCTTACTGAGACTGTTAGATTGGCTTTTTTTGGGGGGGGGGGGGGGGGGGGGGGGGGGTAAGCAGGAACTTTCATTTCGGGGTCACGATGACTAAAATGTTTCTCTCTTAATAATAATTTTAGGAGGTTGTTATCAATGCATTTTTATATGTGTCGCAGCTGTAGCGGCAGTAAAAGCAGACTTGTGCACCTTGGGTTTGTTTCTTCGGTAAATGCTTTTATTCTGGCTACATGAGCTCTCAATCTGCGATGCAACAGCTCTTTCTACTGCATTTCTGCATAAAAAGATGTTTTTATAGCCATAAAATAGTTATTGAGGGTGGAGTGATTCAGGCGGATCACTACTGAAGGCCTAGGTGTGAAATGCACGGCCGCCACTGCTTTTTATATACATTTTGGGTTGTTCAGAAGAAGCCAGATTTTATATAAAGTTAAAAAAAACAATAAGTAATATTTTCCAAAAATAAAACTGCATTTCCAAGCTAACTACACAAATACAGCAGACCAACAAAACAATCCAATACGTCTTACCGGCTTCCTTCTTGCACGACACCGGGCAGAGTTTTTAATGGCTGCCGCCTTTTCCGGACCGTGAGGCTGACTGTAGCGGAAGCTGCGGCGGACCGTCTGTAGTTTTTTCAAGAAGCTGAAAAACATTTTTGTACATTGTAAATAAACACAGTGTAAACACAGTGCATAGATAAACAATATTCAGGCAAAAAAAGATACTTACACACAATTATATCACTGTCCACGCATTAGAAACCCACTCGCGTTGCGAGGCGAACAGTCTGTGGAAAAAAACGTGAAAATAAATAAGAGTAGAAACATTTGAAGTTCTTCTCTCCTCCACACATTGAATACTGCTGCTTTGTTTCTGATTCTTACCTCTGCAGAAGATACCGGCTTTTATTGGATTCAGAGTTGTGCAGGCCGCAAACTGCTTCCTATAAGATGAAATAAAAATAAGAAACCAAATCACAATACGTCTGTCAGCTTACTGTGACCATTCCTCCACTCTTAGTATTTCTGTTTTAGAAACGACCAAGTCTTACCGCAGTTTTCGGATCGTGCTGCCGTCTTTTCCTCGAGTCCTTCTGTAGGTGAGGCTTTGTTATAGTCCAAAGCATCGAGTCTCTAAACAATAGACGCCATGTTGTCTTTCAGTCGCGCTCATACAAACTTGAGTACCTGAGTCGATAACCCACTCACTGCAGCCAGCAGTGTCTTCTCGTCTGCAGCGGGGCTGGTTGAGGATGGCCGGTAGAGAGGCCCGCTTTCACGAGGAGCTTCTGGGGTGTTGAAATATAGACGACGTCCTCCATTGTACCAGGAAAGCAGCGTAGACAAAAACCGCCATTCAGTTTGAACGGAAGAGAAGGAAGGCACTGATTGGTCCTACAGACCTTCAGCGTGATCCCGCACGTGATCTGTATTGTCCAATCACAGGCAAGGAAGCTGCCACACGGAAATTAAATTCATTTCATTTCAAGTGAATTCAATTTTATTTATATAGCAGCAAATCACAACAAACAGTCGCCTCAAGGCGCTTTGTATTGTGGGTAAAGACCCTACAATAACATCCATGTATAGCAAAATAAAAGTTTATATGTTTTCTTATTCCATCTGCCTTGGTAGTCTTTAATGTCATTAATGCATGTGAACATTCACTGAACGTTTATGGCAGCGTTCATGGGATGTTGTCTGAATGTTCAATGCTAGCTGGGAAGCCACTGCACAGGAGAGGATGATGGTGTGACAGACTTTTAGTTACAGTGAATTAGACTGAAAACTGAGTTTGCTTTTCAATGAAAATAATGCTTGTAGTGTCACCAACATCAAGTTATAGCCTTTGTTTATCTCCCTCAGTCCACTAAAGTTCAGGGTTCACAAAAAACACCATGACAAAGGCTCACAGACAGAAGCTCACAGACAGAAGCTCACAGACAGAAGCTCACAGCCTTATTGGAAAAAGGGACAAAAGCTGAAAACTTCCAAAAGTATATTTCCAGCTAGATAATACTAATTTATAAAATAGAATGACTTCTTCTGAGTTTAGGCTTGTTTGAATGTTTCACTGTATAATTTATGTGTAGTTACATTGTAATGGAAAAAGGCTTAAAAGATGATAATGTAAATTTGATTACATATATCTCAAAATAAAAATATGCTGCTTACAACTGTTGGGAGGGGTAGACCACTGGTGAGTACTGGTGACCACTGGTGAGTACTTGATTTGCATTTGTATGACTCACAGAAACCTCCTTTACATATGAGAGCCTGCCCTAGACCTGAGGAGAGGGCAGGGGGGGTCCACGGCAGTTTCCCTACAGTTTATTGTTCTGGCCAAAGCCTCCTGCTGAGAGCCCTAAAGCTCAAGGCGCGCAGCAATATTACATACAAGAAACTGTCGAAAAACCCACTTTTCATGCAGTGTCTGTCCTGTCATAAATCCTTATTTGACCAATCAATATGCCTTTGCAGACTGTTAACACTCTCTGGGCAAACTCAGTTTCATTAAAGAAAAAATGTGATTATTTCATTTCATTGTTATTGATACTGTATCTGCAAAGATATAAATAAAATGTGAGCTGTTTGTCCAGATGCAGCTTTAAATTCATAGTTTTAATTAAATTGACTTTTTGTGTTTGTTTTGCTTTTACGTGTTTAGCTCCGTCCTGTTCTGTTTACTGAGGTCTATCCTGCAAGGAAAGTGGTGTTGAGCGATAGTTACAGCACTCTTTCACTCACTTTCAGTCCAGTCCATTTTTAGAGGAATGGTTTTTTGTGGTTTGTTAAGCCACCTAACACTGACCCCTGAATCATTCAAGCAGAAAAAAGGCATCTAACCAAAGGGACAAAAACTCTGCATGATGTGCAGTGTGTCCTTACAAACTTTGAGGACACAATCAGTTTGTCCGGCATCAAAGTGGAGGACAAAAGAAGTGGTAGGCCTAAAAAACGATCTACAGCAGATAAACAGTATTGTGGCAGCCAATGGCAGATGCCACGGAGCAAGGACTCATGGGACTGTTATGTTGATGTTTGGGTGTTATTAGTTATTGGTGTTCATTAGTTAGTCAGTTATGCTGTGTTGGTCTTACTGTGGGTTTTGGTTCATGATGTCAGTTACACATCGTTGTTGAGGGTGGCTGATAACCGACCACCATGACTGAGATGGCTATGGCGGCCGATGACCTTGGGCTATTTTTCCTGTATGTTTGTTCTGTCCTCCATTGTACCAGGAAAGCAGCGTAGACAAAGAACGCCATTCAGTTTGAACGAAGAGAACGACCGCACTGATTTCCTTTGGTCTTGCAGACCTTCAGCGTGATCCCACACGTGATCTGTATTGTCCAATCACAGGCGAGGAAGCTGCCACATGGAATTCAATTCATTTCATTTCAATTCAATTCAATTTTATTTATATAGCAGCAAATCACAACAAACTGTCGCCTCAAGGCGCTTTGTATTGTGGGTAAAGACCCTACAATAATACAGAGAAAACCCAACAGTCAAAATGACCCCCTATGAGGTGGAAGACACACATCCACTGCTGATATCTCTTATGTACATCCATGTATAGCAAAATAAAAGTTTATATGTTTTATATGTTTATATGTTTTCTTATTCCATCTGCCTTGGTAGTCTTTAATGTCATTAATGGCGGCCGATGACCTTGGGCTATTTTTCCTGTATGTTTGTTCTGGCTTTGTGCTAATAAAAGTGCAGTTTCTGTGGGCAACCAGTTGGTGGCTACAGGAATAGCAGAAATCTACAAGGTCTCTTTCTTCTGTGACTGAAGCTCGCCACAGTATTGGATCAGGATCAGCAACATGCCCTTCAGTTGGCCCATCCTCTTTGCTGATGCCTCATCAGAAATGGTCTCATTGGAAGGGCGGAGACAGAAGACAGAGGAATCATAAAGGAAACTTTATGATTACACAGAACTGGACTGTAAATTAGTGGCAGCAAGCCTTATGGAGTGATAAATCCAAACACAGTGGATACTGTGATGGCTTGGTTCTGCATTTCAAGCAGTGGTGCTGGGATAGGGTCAGAATTTATGGAATTATAAACATAGTAATGTGCCATCAATATAATTCCACACTGCCATGCAGTGGCAGTGTGGAATTCACTCTCTTGGTGGCGCTGTCACTTGGTGTTGGCTCTCACTGCGGTATTGTATCACTTCCTGTTCCTGTTTCGGAGCACAGTGTTTTGCTGTCTGTTAGCTGTTATATCTGTATAACTCGATTTATCTGGATAATAACATATTTTAGTGTAATCTTCACCTACTTTAAATAGCATACTCTTTGCTGAATCACCTGTATTCACATTACTCACTTTATTTGTTTTTAGAAATTCGCTAGCTTAGCTCAGCTAGTAGCTTAGCCCTTAGCCGACTCACTACCAGCATGGCTTCTTCTCCTGTCTCTCCTGCACTTTCCTGCTCTGGGTGTCACATGTTTAGTTACTCCTCGGCCTCCTTTAGCAGTAACGGTACTTGTAATAAATGTAGTCTGTTTGTAGCTCTGGAGGCCAGGCTTTCTGAACTGGAGACTCGGCTCCGCACCCTGGAAAAACCTACATCTAGCCAGGCCCCTGTAGCGGGTGCGGACCATGGTAGCTTAGCCGCCGTTAGCTCCCCCCCAGCAGATCCCGAGCAGCAGGGAAAACAGGCCAGCTGGGTGACGGTGAGGAGGAAGCGTAGTCCTAAGCAGAAGCCCCGGGTACACCACCAACCTGTTCACGTCTCTAACCGTTTTTCTCCACTCGGCGACACACCCGCCGAGGAACAAACTCTGGTTATTGGTGACTCTGTTTTGAGAAACGTGAAGCTAGAGACACCGGCGACCATAGTCAAATGTCTTCCAGGGGCCAGAGCAGGCGACATTCATGGAAATTTGAAACTGCTGGCTAAGGCTAATCGTACATTTGGTAAGATCATTATTCACGTCGGCAGTAATGACACCCGGTTACGCCAATCGGAGGTCACTAAAATTAATATTGACTCGGTGTGTAACTTTGCAAAAACGATGTCGGACTCTGTAGTTTTCTCTGGGCCCCTCCCCAATCAGACCAGGAGCCACATGTTTAGCCGCATGTTCTCCTTGAATCGCTGGCTGTCTGAGTGGTGTCCAAAAAATGACGTGGGCTTCATAGATAATTGGCAAAGTTTCTGGGGAAAACCTGGTCTTGTTAGGAGAGACGGCATCCATCCCACTTTGGATGGAGCAGCTCTCATTTCTAGAAATCTGGCCAAATTTATTAACCCTCCTAAAACCTGACTACCCAGGGTTGAGACCAGGAAGCAGAGTTGCAGTCTTACACGCCTCTCTGCAGCTTCTCTCCTCCTGCCATCCCCCCAAAACCCCATCCCCATAGAGTCGGTGCCTGCTCCCAGACCACCAAACACCAAAGCTAAAATCAGCAAAAAGCTATTTAAGCATAAAAATTCAAAAACAATAAATAATACAGCTTCATCAACTGCACCAAAGAATAAAACAATTAAATGTGGATTGTTAAACATTAGGTCTCTCTCTTCCAAGTCCCTATTAGTAAATGATTTAATAATTGATCAACGTATTGATTTATTCTGCCTTACAGAAACCTGGTTACAGCAGGATGAATATGTTAGTTTAAATGAATCAACACCCCCGAGTCACAGTAACTGTCAGAATGCTCGAAGCACAGGTCGAGGAGGAGGATTAGCTGCAATCTTCAATTCCAGCTTATTAATTAATCAGAGACCCAGACAAAGTTTTCATTCTTTTGAAAGCCTGACTCTTAGTCTTGTCCATCCTAATTGGGAAAATCAAAAAGCTGTTTTATTTGTTATTATCTATCGTCCACCTGGTCCCTACTCAGAGTTTCTGTCTGATTTCTCAAACTTTTTATCTGATTTAGTGCTCAGTTCAGATAAAATAATTATAGTGGGTGATTTTAACATCCATGTAGATGCTGAGAATGACAGCCTCAACACTGCATTTAATCTATTGTTAGATTCAATTGGCTTCTCTCAAAATGTAAAGGAGCCCACCCACCACTTTAATCAGACTCTGGATCTTGTCCTAACATATGGCATAGAAACTGAAGACTTAACAGTATTCCCTGAAAGCCCCCTCCTGTCTGATCATTTCTTAGTAACATTTACATTTACTTTAATGGATTACACAGCAGTGGGGAATAAGTTTTATTACAGTAGAAGTCTTTCTGAAAGTGCTGTAACTAAGTTTAAGGATCTAATTCCTTCATTGTTATGCTCTTCAGTGCCATGTGCCAACACAGTGCAGAGCAGCTACCTAAACTCTGCTCCCAGTGAGGTTGATTATCTCGTCAATAGTTTTACATCCTCACTGCGTATAACTTTGGATACTGTGGCTCCTCTGAAAAGGAAAGCTTCAAATCAGAAGTGCCTGACTCCGTGGTATAATTCACAAACGCACAGCTTAAAGCAGATAACCCGAAAGCTGGAGAGGGAATGGCGTCTCACTAAATTAGAAGATGCTCATTTAGCCTGGAAAAAGAGTTTGTTGCTCTATAAAAAGCCCTCCGTAAAGCTAGGACATCTTACTATTCATCATTAATTGAAGAAAATAAGAACAACCCCAGGTTTCTTTCAGCACTGTAGCCAGGCTGACAAAGAGTCAGAGCTCTGTAGAGCCGAGTATTCCTTTCACGTTAACTAGTAGTGACTTCATGGATTTCTTTACAAATAAAATTTTAGACATTCGAGAAAAAATTATTCATAACCATCTCAAAGATTATTCTTCATGTTCGGCTGCTTTCAGCACTGCTGGTATTTGTTTAGACTCTTTTGCTCCAGTTGATCTTTCAGAGTTAACTTCAATAGTTACTTCCTCCAAACCAGCAACATGTTTGTTAGATCCCATTCCTACTAGACTGTTCAAAGAAGTCTTTCCAATTATTGATGCTTCAATCTTAAAAATGATCAATCAGTCTTTATTAGTTGGCTATGTACCACAGACCTTCAAGGTGGCTGTAATTAAACCTCTGCTTAAAAAGCCATCACTTGACCCAGCTGTCTTAGCTAATTATAGGCCAATCTCCAACCTTCCTTTTCTCTCAAAGATTCTTGAAAGAGTAGTTGTAAAACAGCTAACTGATCATCTGCAGAGGAACGGTTTATTTGAAGAGTTTCAGTCAGGTTTCAGAATTCATCACAGTACAGAAACAGCATTAGTGAAGGTTACAAATGATCTTCTTAGAGCCTCTGACAGTGGACTCATCTCTGTTCTTGTCCTGTTGGACCTCAGTGCAGCTTTTGATACTGTTGACCATAACATTTTATTACAGAGATTAGAGCTTGCTATAGGTATTAAAGGTACTGCACTGCAGTGGTTTGAATCATATTTATCTCATAGACTCCAATTTGTTCATGTAAATGGGGAGTCTTCTTCAGACAGTAAGGTTAATTATGGAGTTCCACAGGGTTCTGTGCTAGGACCAATTTTATTTACATTATACATGCTTCCCTTAGGCAGTATTATTAGAAAGCACTGCATCAATTTTCATTGTTATGCAGATGATACTCAGCTTTACCTATCAATGAAGCCAGATGACACACATCAATTAATTAAACTGCAGGAATGTCTTAAAGACATTAAGGCCTGGATGACCTCTAATTTCCTGCTTCTAAATTCAGATAAAACTGAAATTCTTGTTCTCGGCCCCACAAATCTTAGAAACATGGTGTCTAACCAGATACTTACTCTGGATGGCATTACTTTGGCCTCCAGTAACACTGTGAGAAATCTTGGAGTCATTTTTGACCAGGATATGTCCTTCAATGCACATATTAAACAAATATGTAGGACCGCTTTTTTGCATTTGCGCAATATTTCTAAAATTAGAAACATCCTTTCTCAGAGTGATGCTGAAAAGCTCATTCATGCATTTATTACTTCTAGGCTGGATTATTGTAATTCATTATTATCAGGCTGTCCTAAAAGCTTTCTGAAAAGCCTTCAGCTGATCCAAAATGCTGCAGCTAGAGTACTGACAGGGACTAGAAAGAGAGAGCATATTTCTCCCATATTGGCTTCTCTTCATTGGCTCCCTGTTAAATCTAGAATAGAATTTAAAATTCTTCTCCTCACATACAAGGTCTTGAATAATCAGGCCCCATCTTATCTCAAAGACCTCATAGTACCATATCGTCCCAATAGAGCACTTCGCTCTCAGACTGCTGGCTTACTTGTGGTTCCTAGGATACTTAAGAGTAGAATGGGAGGCAGAGCCTTCAGCTTTCAGGCGCCTCTTCTGTGGAACCAGCTTCCAGCTTGGATTCAGGAGACAGACACCCTCTCTATTTTTAAGATTAGGCTTAAAACTTTCCTTTATGATCAAGCTTATAGTTAGGGCTGGATCAGGTGACCCTGAACCATCCCTTAGTTATGCTGCTATAGGCCTAGGCTGCTGGGGGGTTCACATAATGCACTGTTTCTCATTCACCTTATTTACTTTGTTTATACTCCACTCTGCATTTAATCATTAATTGATATTAATCTCTGGCTCTCTTCCACAGCATGTCTTTCTCTCCCCTCAGCCCAACCGGTCGCGGCAGATGACTGCCCCTCCCTGAGCCTGGTTCTGCTGGAGGTTTCTTCCTGTTAAAAGGGAGTTTTTCCTTTCCACTGTCGCCAAGTGCTTGCTCATAGGGGGTCGTTTTGACTGTTGGGTTTTCTCTGTATTATTGTAGGGTCTTTACCCACAATACAAAGCGCCTTGAGGCGACAGTTTGTTGTGATTTGGCGCTATATAAATAAAATTGAATTGAATTGAATTAAAAGCATACCTGAAAAACACAGCAGAACACTATCAGTCATGGTTAGGCCTCCACACAGCGCAGAGCCCAACATCACTGGGATTTTTTATTTAAGATTTGTTTTATAGCAAAGTGTGAGTAAGAAAGGGCAAGTCAAAAATATATGAGAAAGATTGGCTGGACCCAACTTTCATCTTACACAATTAGGGTCAATATCAGGAAAAACCTGTGCCAGCGTACTTCTAGACCAGTGTATCCTGTGCACCACTTTACACTGAAGGACACAATGTCTTGTGCAAATCGAGGATGAGTGTATACATTTCAAAATAGAGCCCCATTGCTGCTCAGTGATTTTGATATTCAGTTCTTTGGACCAAGTGATGTGGGGGTAATCTGATGGTGCCAAAGAATTAGAAAGTAGAAGATTATATATTTTTGAAATTGTGCCCTTCAAAGAAGGCTTGACTGCCATTATAGAGTCTGAAAAAAATGTGGTGGTGAAGTTTATAGAATCTGGAAAATATCTATTAATAAAGTTTCTGGCCTGTAAGTACCTAAAGAAGTGTGTACTAGGCAAATTAAAATTTGATGACAACTGTGCAAACGAAGTGCCATCAATGAAAAAGTCCTTTACAGACACAAGTCCTCAGCTCCTCTATGTTGCAAAGGTTTTATCAATTAATGAGGGAGGGAATAAGGGATTTAAAATGAATGGAGAGCTAAAAGGTATTCCCTGAAATCCTAAATGCTGCTTTACTTGAGTCTAAATTTTTAGCGAGCTTTTAACTATAATATTATTTGTGTATGACATAGAAGAAAAATTTAAGGCGAGGCATAAAAGGGAAAACAATGAAACTGAGGCGCATGAAGCCTCCTCCAACGGCAACCAATTGGGTTTGTTATCATCAGCCCTAAGCCAGAATAACATTGAACGGATGTTCATGGAGCAGTAATAGTATAAGAAATTTGGTAGAGCGAAGCCCCCAGAATCCTTAATTTTTTGCAACAGCTCCTTTCTCATTCTCAGGGGCTTCTTATTCCATAAAAACTGTGAGATTGTCCTTCTTAATGACTGAAAAAATCTTTTTGAAATAAACACCGGGATACATTGGAAAACGTATAAAAACTATGGAAGTATATTCATTTTGATACAGCTTATTCTGTTTGTGAGAGAAAGCGGTAACATGCACCAGCGCTGGATGTCCTGAGCTAGTTGTTCAAGTAATGGGTTAAAGTTAAATACAAATAAGTTTGAGAATTCCTTCGATACATGAATTCCCAAATATTTAAAACTTTGCAGAGTAGCTTTAAAGAGAATGTTACTGATTGGATAGGCTGTAGTAGAGGAATTAACAGGGAAAAGTTCACTTTTATTAAAATTAAGCTTATAGCCTGATATCCTCCCCAAATCCTTCAGCAAAGATAGAACTAAAGGCATAGAGCTATCTGGGTCAGACAGAAAGAGCAACAAATCATCCGCATATAAAGATACCTTATGACCTGAGCCATACCTGCTAATGCCCCTCATGTTACTATCCCTAAGTGTTGCCCCCAGAGGCTCTATGGCTATAGCAAATAAGAGGGGGGATAGAGGGCAGCCTCGTCGGGTCCCACGACCTAAAGGAAAATATTTAGAGTAATTGTTGTTTGTGCCGACCCGTGCTAAAGGATAAGAGTATAGCAATTTAACCCATGATATAAAAGTGCAACCAAAACCAAATCTTTTCAGTGTATAAAATGGGTAGGGCCATTCAACCAGATCAAAAGCCTTTTCGGCATCCATAGAGATAACCATTTCTATTGTGGTGTCTGATGAAGTTGAATATAAGATATTGAGTAATCGTCTGACACTGTGATAAGAGTGCCTGTTTTTAATAAAGCCTGTCTGGTCCAAGCTGATTATTGTAGCCATTATAGGTTCTAAAAGTTTTGCCAATATCTTTGCCATCATCTTTTTTTTTTTTTAATAAACAAAATTGTGGCTTGACGTAGGGTGGGTGGTAGGGTACCAGACTCGTAAGCCTCTGCAAACATATTGAGCATTAAGGGAGAAAGTTTGTCAATGAAGACCTTGTAAAATTCCGACGGGAGCCGATCTGATCCAGGGCTCTTTCCACTCTGCATAGACAGCACAGCCTCTTTCATTTCAGCTGCTGTAAATGGCTTGTCTGACTCAGTGGCCAAGACTTGTTCAACTTTGGGAAGTGTAAAAAAAATCTTCATAAAGGATCTCATCTGGTAGGCTATCAGATCTATATAATGAAGACTAAAAATCCCTGAACTGATTATTAATACTTTGAGGTTTGAAAGAAAGTGTATCAGAGACAAAAATTTCGGTGATATGCTGAGCTGACGCTGACTGACGGATCTGGTGGGCAAGAACCTACCCTGGCTCATCGCCAAACTCATAAAAACTATATTTAGTCCTGGCAATAGACTGAACGGCAGCCATAGCGTCAAATTCCAATTGTTTTATTAGGAGTTCTTTAGTTATATCTGCAGAGGGCTATTCTGCGCACATAGCTTGCAATTTAGAAACAGCATCATAGAGAGCTTGGCTCTTTTGAGAGGCAGTTTTACGCTTATAGGCTGTATAGCTAATTATTTCACCCTGCAAAAAAGCTTTACAAGCTTCCCAAACTGTGGCAGCAGTTACATCCGGTGTAGTATTAGTGGCAATATAAAGCGCTATGTGACCATTAATAAAATCAACAAATGCTTCATCTTTAAGTGATAATGAGTTAAAGTGCCAGAGAGATCGCTGCAAAAAGCTCTCCGGAAATGAAATATCCATTATCAAAGGAGCATGATCTGATATTACAATAGGGGCATAACTGCAAAGAACAACTAGAGAGAGCAATTTATTATCAAGAAGAGAAAAATCAAATCACGAGAACATACCATGTACAGGAGAGAAAAAGGAATACTGTTTAGAACCAGGGTTAAAATAGCACCAAACAGCTATAACTCCATATTGTTGCGTAAACAGCAAAATTGTTTTCACAGATTTAGATACAGAACCTGGTTTGTTTGAAGAGCGATCTAAAGATGGGTTGAGGTGGCAGTTAAAATCATGGCCAAGGATTAATTGGTTACCATTCAGATCAGGGACTGAAAAAAAATAATCTCTTAAAAAAGTCTTCATTATTCCAGTTTGGTCCGTAAACATTCACAAGGGCAACTTTAGTACCACTAATTTTACCCAGAACAATCACATAGCACCCATTGGCGTCCGACATTATGTCAATTGCTGAAAAAGGAACATTTTTGTGAATCAGGATGATAACTCTGCCCCACCCAATCCCCCTGAAGTTTAAAATGATCTGATAATTTTAAATGGGTTTCTTGCACAAATGCAATTCTAGTATTTAACTGTTTTAAGTGGTTAATTACCTTTTTCCGTTTTATGGGCGAGTTCAGCCCCTTCACATTCCAACTCACCATTCTAAGTGCACCGACTGGTGCCGACAAAATATTAGGATTCGACATACCCCGTTATAATTGTTATTTGGTCCCAATTTGTAACATGCACCTCCCAAAGGAAGGGGGATAAAGAAGGGGGGAGGGGGAATACACAAAACAAAACAAACCAAAATAAAAGGGGTTGCTGCAAAAGTCAACACCCATCTCTCTGATTCATTGATCAGCGTATTATATAACTTCCTTCTCTTAACCTAAATCACTGCAACTGCATTAAATAAAGAGAGAGCAAAAAACATTGTACCATAGTGGTCCTCTCAAGCCTCGCAAAACATAGATCCACATATTTAAATACAGCATACTATAACCCCTCTAACGAATACAGCATCGTCTCCTGAGCCGTATATAAACATAACAAGAGTTCAAAACAGCCAGAGTTGATCTATAAGAAAAGAAGAAAAGAAAAGAAAAAATGGTCATATAAAGTAAGAGTAACCTCACTGGGATCATTTTGACAGAGAACCTAACAAAAGGCAGCTAACAGCCAAAGGAGAGCTTTGGAGAACGATCCTTGAAGACTGCCGAGAGAAAGCTGTCTCAGAGAGTTCAGGCTGCCTGGAAGAATAAACGTGCTCATGCCAAATGTTGACTTTGAAGTTTGCTACAATTGTACAAACTCTCTGTTTGCCTTTATGGTTGCACGTTTCACTGCACTTTTCCCATGTTCCTAGCAGGGGAGGCTCAAGACTTTTGCACAGCACTGTATAAATACCTTATAGGACACACTGAGTGAATATTATAAAGTCTTCATCCAAAATGAATCATTATTTTTTTTTAAATAATGATTGATAATCTGAAAAAGCATTAGAAGTGTTGATCAAATAACTTACAACAGTACAGTACTGGGCCATTAACTATTGATCATATACTGGTGTGTGTGTGTGTTTTATTTGTTTGTTTTTGTTTTTACAAAAAGAACAATATTTAGATAAAGGGGCGCTGCCTGGTCATTTGTGCCCTTTTTTGTTGAGTGTGTAGAAAAAGCAGAAGTGAGAAAGGAGGAGAGAACGATGTGATGGTGGAAATGTGAGTCAGTATCAGTGTGCTACAGGCCAGCCAGCAGGCTGCCTCATCCTCAGCAAACACACCGTCTGAAACATGGATTAGATACACACTGGGAAAGCGTGTGTGTGTGTGTGTTACCTTTAGGACCTTGATTGCTTTGTGTTGACAGACTGATCTCAGTTGTGCCTTTATTTCTCCAGCATATTTTATAACTTTGTGTGAGTAAAAACCTTTCAAATGTGAAAATATCCTGGTCCTCTGTTTGTGTTTTGAAGATGCTTCATGTGCAGCTGTGTAGAAAAATCTCAGTGGAAAACTGAGCACTTATTTATGCAACTAAAAGAGGAAAAGAATGATGTCATTATTGTCTTATTACCTTACAGTATAAAACGCCTGGAGGTGAGTGTTGTGATTTGGTGCTATATGAATAAAACTGAGCTGAACTGAAGGAGCATTTGGGATTTCTCCTGTGGTTGTGGTGGGTTTCCACAGGTAACTGTAATTCTGGACTCTGGAACAAAGGAGTGACTATGGAAAAAGTGAGCAGAGTTGTCAGATGAAGCACAGAAGAAGAACAAAACCTTGGATGGGTATTTACTTGATGGAGAGCATTTCAAGATTTAGAGTGTTTAAGAGTGGCATTCCTTCTGGAAGAGTCAATAAGAAAAGCTGCTCAGCTCACACCACTACGAGCAGACTGAGGGAGCGGGCTCGTGCAGAGTGCTGGATACAGCACGTGGCAGTGGAGGTTAAATGTGCTTCAACACACATCGCTTATTTTCTCTTTCCAAAAGTCAGATGAGATTCATCTTTTGTTTTGTTTGGATTTTGGCTGCAATAGTAATATTGTAAAATTGTTGCCATCAGATTGGCATTTTGTAATGTGAACTATGCTCCAGTTAATAGGTTTTGTGTTTTGTCATTCTAAGTCATATGTATTTAAAATGTGTAAGGTTTCCTGAGCTAATTATTATTATGAAATTCCTTCTTTGTGAGAAATCTTGTTATTTGTATTTACAGGATCCCTTTATTAAAACTTTTTAAGGGCTTCATCTTACTGCTCCTTCTATAGTAAGAACAAGCTCTGTGTTACTGCTGTGACTAATTATGGTACTGAATATTCCAAATATCACAATTTGGCATTGTGATATTTGTGTTATCTGATTTGTTCAATCTGTCATAGCTTTATTTTTTATTATGTTGTCACCTCTCCTTTCAATCTAAATCTTGTTCATTAGACGTCAGTCTTATGAAATCCTAAAATCTGAATATTATGAGATCCATGTCAAATAAATCTGGACGTATATATTTTGAAAATTCTGCTGCTCACTCTCGTTTTTTTTTTTTTATAAACTCTTATTTTAAAATTCATTCCTGAGATGCAAATGTGTGTTTCCTGCCTCATATCTGTTTTGTAATTGTGAGAAATGGATGCCTTAATTACATCTTAATTACATTTTTTTTCTGCAGGGGAGGCGCTTAGTGCAAAGTGAATTTGTACATTTAAACAAAATTATTTTCAAAAGTCCACAAAGTGAACCTGTACTGGAAAACAAGGAGTTAAAGTTGGATTGATATAACTATTCATAATTGACTGATATTAAGTTGGCTTAAGCATTTTTATTTTTCTGGATAAACTCACATCATTATGACTGCATCTGCCAATAATGCCTTGAGGAAATATGTCCATCACAGCGCACTCACACAGCCGAAATGAGTGTCGAGGTGTGACTTTTTTTCTCTGCCCCTGAGGATTTCTGCCAATCACAGCACTGGCAGGTCAAAAGACAATAGAAAATGTGTTTCTTTATTTTTATTTATTTCCATTTTCTCCAAAAACGATAACTGTCCACTGCCCCTAAGAATGTGTCAGCGGGATCAAGAAGTGTCAAAACCAGTGCTGTCTCACATTTAGACAACACACACACACACACACACACACACACACACACACACACACACACACACTCTCACTGGATACCTCTGGTCTTTGGCCAGGGATAGTCTGACAGCACCTTGGGAATTGACTTTAGTGATCCAAGTGTGTGTGTGTGTGTGCGTGTGTGTGTTTGGATCCATTAGGGACCCATGGGAAATATGTCATTCTATGACAAGGGACTGGTCCATTCCCCAAAGGGGACAGCAGGGAAGGGGTAATAATGGTGCTGACAGGTGAGCTCCACTGTGCTTCTTTTTTTTAACTTTTTCTGGATGTGTGTGTGTGTGTGTGTGTGTGTGTGTGTGTGTGTGTGTGTGTGTGTGTGTGTGTGTGTGTGTGTGTGTGCTAAGTCAAGCATTATATTGATAATGATGATAGTTTTGATCTTGTTAATGAAGCTGATGGTGTGGAGGATAGATGTTGGGGTTATAGAATTAATTGATTGAGGAGGATAAATAGGAGAAAGGTGCAAATTATATATTTAGTTATGTTTATTTGGTGTCTCTACAAATGATTCTGGAAGGTGGTTTGGCATCAGGATTATGCACCCCAATCTATTTTGTGTCAACAGCCAAGGCAACTGTTGGCAGTGTCATGAAATGTTTTCTTGGCGCACACTGGGACCCTTAATATCAATCAATATCAATATCCATATCACAAAGCAAAGGTCAATTATGAGATCTGAATCTGGAAGGATACCTTTAGGATGTGGTATAACAGGCAAATGGATATTAGCAGGATTTGCATGACCTAAACAGCCACATTAGCTGCATTTGTGAGAAATAAATGCTGAAATAAATCAGAGTTTTTGTTGGTGACCAGTGAATTACTTTACTCAGCATCGGCAATCTTCCACTCAACATCGAGCTTCTCCAAGTTCCAGGCTAACAGCATCTACTTACAGCTGCTTACAGAGTAAATATTGTCAGGGGACCTGTGCAAATATACTGTAACAATACCAACTCTGCCTGCCTGTCTATCTGTGTGTGTGTGTGTGTGTGTGTGTGTGTGTGTGTGTGTGTGTGTGTGTGTGTGTGTGTGTGTGTGTGTGTGTGTGTGTGTGTTTCTGTGGTCCAAAAACAGTGATTGATCATTAATATTTTATTTCTTCTGGCTTGGTGGGGCCCCTCAGGAGAAAAACACATTGTTATTATTCACACATGTTCACCTGTCTCACACATGCATCCACACACGCACAAGCAGATGAACACATATGGCCTCAACCACACTAAACCACATGGAAACAAACTATAAATACAGCGCAAACACACACACAGTCCAATTTGCCTCCGCAGTGGTTGAGTTGTTTTGGACGTGGAGTCTCAAGGGACACCGCTATGTCTATGCTGACTGTGTGTGTGTGTGTGTGTGTGTGTGTGTGTGTGTGTGTGTGTGTGTGTGTGTGTGTGTGTGTGTGTGTGTGATGGGGCCACAGCCACACACCTATAAAGTCAGTAAACCCATACACGTGGCTCATAAACATAATCTTTGATTTCTTATACTGTGCTCATATTTATTTAGAATTATATGTAACACATGCACATTTAGTTATTACTCCATCATTTCTTTCTCTTCTTTAACCCTGCTGAGGTCTGCTGGCATCATGGGACCAGAATGTGCACATTAATGCAGGATTATTATATACTGGGAGTGCTGGTTACGGCACACAAAGCATGGGAGGATCTCTGGTCAGTGATCTCACCTTTAGGGGACGGTTTTCTGTGATTTGGTGCTATATGAATAAAACTGAATTGAATATGTTTTTTATCTTTGATTCCCAAATTAATCATTAAGTTATATTTGTATTTTTTTTACTGTTAAGCTGAAATTTCATTGTTAGTAGATACATTATTACTGATTGTTTCCCCTGTTGTGTCACACTGGTGTGATCAGCCAGTATTTAAGCCCCAGCTGTCTCATTTGCTGGACTACTTTTTGGTTCTGTTTGAGCGGTTAGCTAGGAGCCTATTATCTCAATATTATTATTATTTATTTATTGCATTTTTTTGTGTAAATAAAACAAAACAAAAAAAAAATGCCACTCGTGTAACCTCGTGCTTTCTCTCACAGTATTACACAAGCAGTTTTGTACTTGTTACAAAAAAGTATAATGCATGTGTTTCAGTCTTGGGTGCACTTTATCACCACGCTGTTGTCCTTTTATGCAATAAAAATAAAGCCCACCTGTCCACATTTTCCTCCTCCCTGCTCTGAACTGAAACCAGCTGATTGTAAGGGTGCAGGAAGAAAAAGGTGTGTCAGATGCCCCCCCCCCCACCCCACCCCCCCTCCAATAATGTGATTACATTAACACTTTACATTGCAACACATTACACTCAATAATACAGAAGTGTACTAGAGTAAAAAAAAATTTAATCAGCAATAAAATTGGATTTTCTACTCTGAGCCCTCAGTCACACACTGATTCATGCAGTATTGTATTGCATGCCTAACCACCATGTTCAGCATTCATGCACGCACTCATTCTAGTGAATGCATCAGGGGCCACTCGGGGTCCAGCATTTTGCCCAAGGATACTTTAACATATAGAATGGAGCCAGAGACCCGCTCTAACTCCTGAGCCACAGCCAATAGAAATTAACGGATATACTCAAACTCTCACCAATGCTGACACATTTTTCATTTGTTCAGATTTTAGGGAAATCTGAACAAATAAACATTTTGTGTACTGTGGACAAAATAAACAGTACACAAAATAAACATTTTGTGTACTGTGGACAAAATGTTCACAGTACACAAAATGTGGTATGGTATTGACTAGTGATCGATCAGCTTTTCTATGGTTTATATATTCTCACAAAAATCTGCTGCCTCAATCATCCATCTTCATTAATCAGAAGCAGAAGAAAAGATTTTGTGCTCCAGCATGATGGGTGTGTGGACATGTTATTTGTGTGCTGTGTGTTTTTGTCTGTTTGTTTTTTCTTTGAACATTAGAGTGTACCCGAGCATTGCAGCTATCTAGGTGGGTTGGAAGCATGCTGGTTACTTAATCGAGTCGTTGTGTTCTGTTTTTAATTCATCTTCTGGATGAAGTCTAGGGTTGAGTTACTTAGGCAGGTAGGTAAGCATGCATCCTTCAGACTGTGCTATACAGCAGCTGAGGACTGCTCTCCACTAGGAGTAAGGATCTCATAGCTTTTAGCTCTTATTATCATGTTTAGTTCATTTCTGAGTGCATGTGTGGTTTTTTGTTTAGTATTTTTCCTGACAGAATAGTTTTCTGTAGTCATCGCAGGTAGAGTCCAGTTACTTTTTTGACGTTTCTTTTAACTTGCAAATCGTGCCTAAGTTTGAGATGTTAGCCAAGAAGGGGAGAGAGTATGACCCTGCTGCTCTGATATGTGTTGTCTGGAAAAGCTCAAAAATTTTTTCCTGCCTCAAACATTTCGGATATTGAGGACAGTTCGTCAGTGAGACCAGAGGCCTACCAACAAATGTTTAGAAACTCCGGGAAAAAGGACAATCGAATAAATGTCGAGTTTCCCAGAGAGCAAAAAGTTGTATACAATTGGTGGCAAGTTCCCTCTGAAGTAGTGACTTTGCCACAACTGTGTGTGCATCTTTTGTTGGAGCAGTTTAAATCTATACCTCCAGAGTGTATTACTGCTCAGCTAAAAGAGCAGAAGGTAAAAAGTGAATATGAGGTAATGGCATTGGCATAGGATTTTGTTTTGGTTGTCAAAGTAAATGGTAACTGAGAACAAACAGGTCTTTCTGGGGCAGTCAGGAAGGAAAAACTCCCTTTAACAGGAGGAAACCTCCAGCAGAACCAGGCTCAGGGAGGGGGGGTCATCTGCTGAGAGGGGGGAGAGAGACAGGGCAAAAGACATGCTGTGGAAGAGAGACAGAGATTAATAACAATTAATGATTAAATGCAGAGTGGAGTATAAACAAGGTAAATAAGGTGAATGAAAAAAAACACTCAGTGCATCATAGGAACCCCCCAGCAGCCTAGCCCTATAGCAGCATAACTAAGGGAGGGTTCAGGGTAGGGATGCGCCGATCCGATATTCAGTATCGGTATCGGTCCGATACTGGCCTAAATTACTGGATCGGATATCGGAAAGAAATAAAAAAATGTAATCCGATACATTAAATAATGTTTTGCTCACATTAGCTGCATTACAGGGCTCGGTCGTCTTCTTGTGGGTTTGCGGTTGACCAAACCAGCTTAGAGCTGCATTACCGCCACCTACTGGAATGGAGTGGGGGATCAGGAGATAGAAAACAACCCCCTCAGATCCTCCGTCGCTGTGACGGATTCCCTTTGACACTGAGCGATCATCGCTGACATGTTTTTCCGCCTCCACCGCTCTCTGCCTTGTTTGTGTGTTGTGCTCGCAGTGCTGAGAATCAGCTGTTTTTTTTCTCGACTTCAGCTCCCGGACATACTGCTAGCGAGCGCAGCTATTAGCACTGGTGACCGTCCGGTACCGGAAGAACCCCTTCCCCGTCAAAATATTTTTGATACTTTAATCCCTGATTTGTGACTAAATATAGACCTGCAGTAGAAACGTATTTAGGAGAATGCTTGTAAATATAAAGCATTACAAGATTGCGCTCACGCAGCCCCCAGTTTTTCCACGTGAACACTGATGATCCACTCTGCATTTAATCATTAATTGATATTAATCTCTGGCTCTCTTCCACAGCATGTCTTTTCTCTCCCCTCAGCCCAACCAGTCTCAGCAGATGACCCCCCTCCCTGAGCCTGGTTCTGATGGAGGTTTCTTCCTGTTAAAAGGGAGTTTTTCCTTTCCACTGTCACCAAGTGCTGCTCATAGGGGGTCGTTTTGACTGTTGGGTTTTCTCTGTATTATTGTAGGGTCTTTACCCACAATACAAAGCGCCTTGAGGCGACAGTTTGTTGTGATTTGGCGCTATATAAATAAAATTGAATTGAATTGAATTGAATTGAATTGAATGACGCAACAGCAGCAGTCAGCTGATTTGCGTGCAGTCTGTCTGCACAAGCGGAAAGAGGCGGAGCCGGCGCGCTCTGATGGAGCAGAAGGAAATGTTTTTCTAGTGTCCAAAAGAAGCCTTTTCATCCCTGTAACCTCATTAAACCTTTACTGGGAAACAGCTGGAGATCCTTCATCAACCACCTGATCAGTAAGTGAAGAAACGAGAACTTTGTAGCTGCTCCATCCACCCTGTTTGTTTCACACAGGGAAAAACTGCAGTACGGAAGTTAAAATATGCAGATGAACTGTTAATATGAATAAAAGTATTTCTTATCCAGTTACTTGGATAATCAATATAAATAGAATACACAATTGCTAAAATAATCGATAGTTGCAGCCCTAATGAAATTTGCAACATGCTTCTCACACAGAAGCAACAGGATTCAGGTGATAGTTATTGTTGTAAGTAAGTAAAGTTTATTTATATAGCGTTTTTCACAGACAGAAAAGCACTGTACAATAAATAAAACACAATATCACCCCCCACCCCCAGAAAACACTATGTTAAAAACATAATAACATTACCATATTAAAAGAATAAAAATAAAGTCAGAAACCAGAAAGCCTGGTTAAACAGAAAAGTTTTCAACTATTTTTTAAATGATGCCACAGAGTCAGCTAAATGGAGCTGGACTGGTAAACAGTTCCAGAGCTTTGGTGCCACTGCCTAAAAAGCTCTGCCCGCCCTGGTCCTTAGTCTTGTATGTGGGACAACTAAAAGACTTTGATTTTGTTGTGTGAGAGACTGTTGACTTCTTCCATCCAAATGTAAAATATCGGTATCGGACATAAAAAAGTGGTATCGTGCCATCCCTAGTTCAGGGTCACCTGATCCAGCCCTAACTATAAGCTTGATCATAAAGGAAAGTTTTAATCCTAATCTTAAAAGTAGAGAGGGTGTCTGTCTCCTGAATCCAAGCTGGGAGTTAATGCTGTAATGTTTGAAATGTCTGATATTGTTATTTAGTGAAATGGCACATAAATTCACTCACCTCATGGTGTGATAAGATTTACCATAACTTTAATGTAATGGCTTTAATTTTTATTGGACCGTATATCACCACATCTACCACAAATACTTGGCCCCTCTATGAATACTGTGGCCCCTTGATGGCCCCTTACTCAGAAAAATCCTAGATCCGCCACTGAATGCCAAGTATATCATATTTGATATAGGGCTGCTTGATTATGGAAAAAAAGAATCATAATCACGATTATTTTGATCAATAAGGATTGTTTAACATGATTACTCACTGACTTGGTAGGCAAAATGATCCATTATGAGCAAGTATTTGGCAACAGTGGGAAGTAAAAACTCCCTTCAAACAGGAAGAAACCTCCAGCAGATCCAGGCTCGGGGGGGGCAGTCATCTGCTGTGAGGGGAGAGAGACAGGACAGAAGACACACTGTGGGAGAGAGACAGAGATTAATAATAACTAATGATTAAATGCAAAGTGGAGTATAAACAAAGTAAATAAAGTGAATGAAAAGAAACAGTGCATTATGGGAACCCCCCAGCAGCCTAGGCCTATAGCAGCATAAAATTGGTCCTAGCACAGAACCCTGTGGAACTCCATAATTAACCCCTTAACTGGCAGCAAAAAAATCACCTGACAAAAACTACATAACGCCTTCTGGTCATTATTGGCTCTGAACAACCCATTTCATAGCCTATTAATCGGCTGCGTCTGGTCCGCGGGCCGAATGAAGTGCATTTATATGGCAGGCTAGACCCGCCCATTTTGACTGACACCTCATTCGGCCAATCATGTTAAGAAATGGGTTTCCCAGAGCCAATAATACTCAGAGGGCGTCACGTAGCTTTGTCAGGTGATTTGGTGCAGCCAGTTACATGATTGGCCGAATGACGTGTCAATAAAAATGGGAGGGTCTAGCCTGCCATATAAAAGGGACTACAAACGGCCCGTCACCGGGCCCTTGCCAGTTAAGGGGTTAACCGTAGTGTCTGGAGAGGACTCCCCATTTACATGAACAAATTGGAGTCTATTAGATAAATATGACTCAAACCACTGCAGTGCTGCACGTTTAATACCTATAGTATGCTCTAATCTCTGTAATAAAATGTTATGGTCAACAGTATCAAAGCTGCACTGAGGTCCAACAGGACAAGAACAGAGATGAGTCCACTGTCAGAGGCTGTAAGAAGATCATTGGTAACCTTCACTAATGCTACTTCACTACTACTGTCACGACCCCGCCTCCTGGCCAGCCTAGTCCTCCTTCTCTCTTCTCTTTGTGTGCGTGTGTGGGCGGGGGGGTGTATTTAGGCTTCGTGGCCATGCCTCCATAGGTGGTTCCTTGGTGTAGATTCTGCCCATGCAGTTACACACCTACTGTGCATCATCCTCGTCGCTCACCTATTGAGACGCCGGCTTTAGAAGACAAAAGCTTTCTTCAAGCCGACGTCAGATTGTCTCATCACTAGCGACATTCATAGCTCGGCTCCTCTAAATTAAACCATCACAAAGACTCAGCCAGTTTGTGGTTTCCACCTCGACTGATCTGCTTCTCCTTGTCACCAGCAGAAGCCTCAGAGCCACAGAATCAGATACGCAGACACAGAGGAGTGGGAAGATTCATCCTCAACCTCCTTTGCTGTGACAGCAGACCATTTGGTGTTTTTTTTCTTTTAATAAATACAACTAAACCTTACCACTGTGCTCCACACTTGTGTCCAGGTGTTCAGAGGGGCTTAACAACTAGTTAAAGTGAAAGGAATACTCGGCTCTACAGAGCTCTGACTCTTTGTCAGCCTGGCTACAGTGCTGAAAACAAACCTGGGCTTGTTCTTATTTTCTTCAATTAATGATGAATAGTAAGATGTCCTAGCTTTATGGAGGGCTTTTTTATAGAGCAACAAACTCTTTCCAGGTTAAATGAGCATCTTCTAATTTAGTGAGACGCCATTCCCTCTCCAGCTTACGGGTTATCTGCTTTAAGCTGTGCGTTTGTGAATTATACCACGGAGTCAGGCACTTCTGATTTGAAGCTTTCCTTTTCAGAGGAGCCACAGTATCCAAAATTGTATGCAGTGAGGATGTAAAACTATTGATGAGATAATCGACCTCACTGGGAGCAGAGTTTAGGTAGCTGCTCTGTACTGTGTTGGCACTGAAGAGCATAATAATGAAGGAATTAGATCCTTAAACTTAGTTCCTTACCTGTTAGTTACAAAGAGAGAGAAGCCAGGTGAATAAACTAGATGTTCTCTATTCAACCATCCAAGATATATTATCAGTAGAAAGGAAACAAAATGAGAATATTCCCCCAACCAAGGCTGGAAATGGAGAAATGGGGGTGTAAAAAACACTAGAGGCCATCTTCAAGCCAATTGCAAAGGTCACCACCAAGTGCGGTATTTACCAAGGAGATGTTCTGTCCCCACTGCCGTTCTGCGTAGGCCTGAATCCCCTCAGCCAGATCATCAACAAGACCGGCTATGGATACAGACTATGGAATGGAGAAAACATCAGCCATGTCCTCTATATGGATGACATCAAGCATATGCCAGGAGTGAATGAGACATCGATTCACTGATCCACACCACCAGGATCTACAGCAACAACATTACAATGTCATTTGGACTTGAGAAGTGTAGTCAATGAGAGGGAAAGTAGTCAGAACTGAGGGGGTTACACCAGCAACAAGTAACATTGCAGACACTGAAGACAGCTACAAGTACCTTGGAATTCCACAGGTAAATGGGAACCATGAAGAGGCTGCTAGGATAGAGAGAGAAAGAGATAGATACCCTGCTGGGATAATAAGCTGGGCAAAGAAGAAGATGGAAGCCACTGATGTTAAGACAAGAAAGCTCCTTACCATGCATGGAGGGTTTCACCCCAAATCCAGCACCCTGAGACTGTACGCTAAGCGGAAGGAAGGTGGCCGTGGACTAGTGAGTGTCAGAACCACTGTCCTAGATGAAACAATGAAGATCCATGAATACATCAGGAAGATGGCCACAAAGCATCATGTGCTTAGTGAGTACCTCAGGTAGCAGAAACCCAAGAAAGAAGAGGATGAAGGACAGGAACCATCATGGAAGGACAGGCCTCCGCACGGCATGTACCACCGGCAGATAGAAGAAGTGGCTGACATAGAGAAATCCTACCAATGGCTGGACAAGGCTGGACTGACAGACAGCACAGAGGCACTAATCCTGATATGAGTACAAGATCAATAGAGGCTGGGGTGTACCACACCAGGCAGGACCCCAGGTGCAGGCTGTGCAGAGATGCCCCTGAGACAATCCAGCACATAACAGCAGGGTGCAAGATGCTAGCAGGCAGGGCATACATGGAACGCCATAACCAAGTGGCCGGCATAGTATGCAGGAACATCTGTGCCGAGTATGACCTGGAAGTCCCGATTTCAAAATGGAACACGCCCCCAAGGGTGGTTGAGAACAACAGAGCTAAGATCCTGTGGGACTTCCAGATACAGACAGACAAACTTGTGGTGGCTAACAACCGGACATCATAGTGGTGGACAAACAAAGGAAGACAGTCATAGTGATAGACGTTGCAATACCAAGTGACAGGAACATCAAGAAGAAGGAACACAAGAAGCTGGACAAATACCAAGGGCTCAGAGAGGAGCTGGAAAGGATGTGGAAGATGAAGGTAACAGTGGTCCCCGCAGTACACTCGCAGTGACCCCCAAACAATAGAGTGGCTCCAGCAGATTCCTGGAGCAACGTCTGAGATCTCTGTCCAGAAGAGCGCACTACTGGGAACAGCTAAGATACTGCACAGGACCCTCAAGCTCCCAAGCCTCTGGTAGAGGACCCGAGCTTGGAGGGCAAAATAAACCGCCCATCCATAGGGTGGGATTTATATATATATATATATATATATATATATATATATATATATATATATATATTAGGGGTGGGACTCGATTAAAAAAATTAATCGAATTAATTACAAGCTTTGTAATTAATTAATCGAAATTAATCGCATTTTAATCGCATTTCAATATTTGACATGAGAAATATTAATTTAAGTTTAGTTGATGAATGAATCAATATACATAAGCTTAAACTTCAAAATGTTGTTTATTTTCCCACCAGTCTACTACACAGACCAACGAAGGGTGGAAGTGCTCCTGTGATAAGCAAACACCTGAAATTAAAGTTAAGCATCATAACTGGATAGTTTTATTCAACATTAATGTCTCACTTGTTATAGTTGGAAATTAATCATTCTCTCAGCTGTATTCCTTGATGTTGAAATGTGTTATGCTTGTTTTAACAGCTTATTTTGAATTAAAGACTTAAAATTAAACCACAAAAAGGAGAAAAAGTTCGTTCTCCGTTTAACAGCTGCTTTAACACAGCTGTGCTTCGCACTCACGGTTGCTAGGCGACATGAGCTACGCAGAGGTGACGGCAGCTGATATGAAGGCTAGCTGCTCACTTCCGGCCTTTGTGGTGTTCGTGGGCTGCGAAAGACGTGGGCCGGGTCCTTCGCAGGATTCGGCCCGTAATTTGGACATTGTGCGTCGATATAATCTGTATGCCGGGAACTCGAGCACTGAGAAACGTTCCACGGTGCAAAGTGCGATTAAAATGCGTTAAAATTTTTAACGCGTTAATTTCCCCGTAATTAATTAATCGAAATTAACGCGTTAAAGTCCCACCCCTAATATATATCTAAATCCCACCCTATGGATATATATATATATATATATATATATATATATATATATATATATATATATATATATATATATATATATATATATATATATATATATATACATACATATATATACATATATATATATATGTATATATACATATATATATATATATATATATATATATATATATATGTCTGAGGGTGTTACATCTTTGTAACTTGCATCCATTGGTGAATTTTGTAAATCTTACAAAATAAGCAGGAGAAGATGGATGGATGGATCTCAGTGACCTTGACGTTGACCTCAACGTACAGGTCAAAAGAATATTATGGGCATAGACAATAGGACCTATCTGTTATCTTGCTGATTCAAAGTTTTGATAGTGACAGTTTTGTGAAATTCTGCAGGGGCCTGGGTTTTGTTGCCTGTCATCACTCATTTTCTCATCGAGATCTGATGTGTTTTCAAAGTGTTCTTTTAATTTTTGTGTTCAAACTTTGTCCCATAAAATTGTTATGCAAATCAGATGTGACTTGGCCTGTGTTGATTTGAGATATACTGACCGAAATATTTATTTTTCTGTGTACTGAACCCAACTCTGCTATTTACAGCTTTCTGTCTGAAAGTGTGTTGGTGGCAGATACACAATGAAAAAACACAATGAAAAAAGAAACAAACAGCCAAATGAACTTCATAAAGATGCCAAACCATGACAGTCACTAAAACATGTCACACACTGGCATGATTAAGATGGGATTGTGTAACTGTACTGTGCAAAGGTTTTAATAACTAAAAGTAAAGTTAGGTGTAAGGCACTGGTGACCTGTCGGGGGTGTACCTCACCTCTCGCACTACGACAGATGCGACAGCCTCCAGCTCCCCCACAACCCTGAATAAGTGGAAGAAAATGGATGAATGACAGAAGTAAAGTTAGGGTGCTTTATTCATGCCATGCTTAGATTTATTTATCACTTATATTTTCATCTAAAATATATTACAGTAAAAAACAAGAAACTATACAAGATCAGTATTTTGTGTAACAGTGCATCATATGAATAAGACTTGGAAAGAGCATGGTTTCTAAATACAAATCAGCAGGCGATTGTTTAAAGCATTATGGGGCTATCTGACACAAAAACAATTCCCAAATAGTTGTTGCAATATTTTTGTTAATCTGCTTATATTAAAGCTCAAAGCACTGATTGTTTTAAAATCCAATGTGTTGGTTTACAGAAGTAAAATTACAAAAACTCATAGACTTAACAGTCTGTATATTAGGCAGATAATTTCACTGATAAACTTCACCACTGAATTTTGTCCTTACACTTCTGCTACTGGAGTTGATGTCCTCCTTTTCATATTACTGAGAGGATGACGTGACCATGTAAGTATACCTTTTAACTACTTTAATGTGACATTATCTGATCTGTAAAATACCATCAAACAAATGTCTTTAAATGCCACTCGCTAGCCTTCCTGTTACACCTTTAGCTCTAAATGAGACAGAGAAAAATGAAAAGACTACCACAAAAGGTCAATTATGAACCTTCTTAGTAGAATGAGTACACATCATTTTACTATGGTGGGTGGGTCTGATCAGTTTTAACCTGAAGAAAAGTGAGTTTTTTCATATCTTGAGTAATGGTATATGCACTGATCGAATAATAATTTTGATCATTCTGACCACTGCCTGGGATGACAGACAACCCAAAATCTGATATATTTGACTAAATTTGCAGATAAATGGACTGTTGTTATGTGGTGCACTTCTACTCTACCTGAACACTCAACAGGTCCCATTCACCCATTCATTCAAGCCCTTTTTTCTATGCCTAAGTGCTTTCTCTCTAACATTCACATTCTGATGGATGCATCAGGAGCAACTTGCCCAAGGATACTTTGGTATGCAGACTGGAGCATCCAGGGGTCGAGCCACCCATCTTCTGATTAGTAAATTAGCATAAAAGCAAACTTGAAGGTGACTTTATATGTACATAGGATTCATGGATTCCATCATGTTTCCACTGCAAATACTGAAAAGCTGGATCCAAAATGATCAGAACAGAACAAATCTATAGCAGATGGGAATTTACCATCCCAAACTATGATCTTTTCCTAAACCTAATGAAGTCATTTTAGTATCTAAACTAAATTTGTGTCATAGACTGACAAAAATTCATACTAATCTAAAAGAAAAAGAAGAAAAAACCTCAAACAAGAAGTCAACAGCAACAAACCCCACTCCTTAGGGTGCAAGTGCTAAGTTTTGCTGTATCACGGGTTCTACACTCTGCATCTGTTAGTGTGTAACAGTCTGCTTGGTCCCAGGGATTGTAAATTCCATCATTTGGTAATCACATGGCTTGGAGCAGATACTGGTGTGCCCTCTAAGCAGACTTTAAAATAATGAAAATAATGAATGTTGGTCCCTGTTTCCCAAGACCCAACTGCAAGCAGGCATATTCCTTCCTAATGTGGCCCTGACCAAGCACGCATCTAACTCAGAAGTGAGAATGTGTTGCTGAGCCACATTCAGGTTAATTCTGAACAAACAGAAGGTGGTTGCTGGTTGAAAATGCATGGTAGGTCTTTATGCATCCTAGTTACTGTATGTTAAGGTCAAGCTACCAAACCTGAGCATGACTTCAGAAAGTCATCAAAAAGTATCATACTGAATGTACCCCCCCCCCCCCCCCCCCCCCCCTCCTCAGGTCTAGGGCAGGCTCTCATATGTAAAGGAGGTTTCTGTGCGTCATACAAATGCATACAAGTACTCACCAGTGGTCACCAGTACTCACCAGTGGTCTACCCCTCCCAACAGTTGTAAGCAGCATATTTTTATTTTGAGATATATATAATCAAATTTACATTATCATCTTTTAAGCCTTTTTCCATTACAATGTAACTACACATAAATTATTATACAGTGAAACATTCAAACAAGACTAAACTCAGAAGAAGTCATTCTATTTTATAAATTAGTATTATCTAGCTGGAAATATACTTTTGGATGTTTTCAGCTTTTGTCCCTTTTTCCAATAAGGCTGTGAGCTTCTGTCTGTGAGCTTCTGTCTGTGAGCTTCTGTCTGTGAGCTTCTGTCTGTGAGCCTTTGTCATGGTGTTTTTTGTGAACCCTGAACTTTAGTGGACTGAGGGAGATAAACAAAGGCTATAACTTGATGTTGGTGATGTTGGTTTGCGTGTCCTTGCAGCCGCTGTCACTTGGTGTTGGCTCTCACTGCGGTATTGTATCACTTCCTGTTCCTGTTTCGGAGCACAGTGTTTTGCTGTCTGTTAGCTGTTATATCTGTATAACTCGATTTATCTGAATAATAACATATTTTAGTGTAATCTTCACCTACTTTAAATAGCATACTCTTTGCTGAATCACCTGTATTCACATTATTCACTTTATTTGTTTTTAGAAATTCGCTAGCTTAGCTCAGCTAGTAGCTTAGCCCTTAGCCGACTCACTACCAGCATGGCTTCTTCTCCTGTCTCTCCTGCACTTTCCTGCTCTGGGTGTCACATGTTTAGTTACTCCTCGGCCTCCTTTAGCAGTAACGGTACTTGTAATAAATGTAGTCTGTTTGTAGCTCTGGAGGCCAGGCTTTCTGAACTGGAGACTCGGCTCCGCACCCTGGAAAAACCTACATCTAGCCAGGCCCCTGTAGCGGGTGCGGACCATGGTAGCTTAGCCGCCGTTAGCTCCCCCCCAGCAGATCCCGAGCAGCAGGGAAAACAGGCCAGCTGGGTGACGGTGAGGAGGAAGCGTAGTCCTAAGCAGAAGCCCCGGGTACACCACCAACCTGTTCACGTCTCTAACCGTTTTTCTCCACTCGGCGACACACCCGCCGAGGAACAAACTCTGGTTATTGGTGACTCTGTTTTGAGAAACGTGAAGCTAGAGACACCGGCGACCATAGTCAAATGTCTTCCAGGGGCCAGAGCAGGCGACATTCATGGAAATTTGAAACTGCTGGCTAAGGCTAATCGTACATTTGGTAAGATCATTATTCACGTCGGCAGTAATGACACCCGGTTACGCCAATCGGAGGTCACTAAAATTAATATTGACTCGGTGTGTAACTTTGCTAAAACGATGTCGGACTCTGTAGTTTTCTCTGGGCCCCTCCCCAATCAGACCAGGAGCGACATGTTTAGCCGCATGTTCTCCTTGAATCGCTGGCTGTCTGAGTGGTGTCCAAAAAATGACGTGGACTTCATAGATAATTGGCAAAGTTTCTGGGGAAAACCTGGTCTTGTTAGGAGAGACGGCATCCATCCCACTTTGGATGGAGCAGCTCTCATTTCTAGAAATCTGGCCAAATTTATTAACCCTCCTAAAAACTGACTACCCAGGGTTGAGACCAGGAAGCAGAGTTGCAGTCTTACACGCCTCTCTGCAGCTTCTCTCCTCCTGCCATCCCCCCAAAACCCCATCCCCATAGAGTCGGTGCCTGCTCCCAGACCACCAAACACCAAAGCTAAAATCAGCAAAAAGCTATTTAAGCATAAAAATTCAAAAACAATAAATAATACAGCTTCATCAACTGCACCAAAAAATAAAACAATTAAATGTGGATTATTAAACATTAGGTCTCTCTCTTCCAAGTCCCTATTAGTAAATGATTTAATAATTGATCAACGTATTGATTTATTCTGCCTTACAGAAACCTGGTTACAGCAGGATGAATATGTTAGTTTAAATGAATCAACACCCCTGAGTCACAGTAACTGTCAGAATGCTCGAAGCACAGGTCGAGGAGGAGGATTAGCTGCAATCTTCAATTCCAGTTTATTAATTAATCAAAGACCCAGACAAAGTTTTCATTCTTTTGAAAGCCTGACTCTTAGTCTTGTCCATCCTAATTGGGAAAATCAAAAACCTGTTTTATTTGTTATTATCTATCGCCCACCTGGTCCCTACTCAGAGTTTCTGTCTGATTTCTCAGACTTTTTATCTGATTTAGTGCTCAGTTCAGATAAAATAATTATAGTGGGTGATCTTAACATCCATGTAGATGCTGAGAATGACAGCCTCAACACTGCATTTAATCTATTGTTAGATTCAATTGGCTTCTCTCAAAATGTAAAGGAGCCCACCCACCACTTTAATCATACTCTGGATCTTGTCCTGACATATGGCATAGAAACTGAAGACTTAACAGTATTCCCTGAAAGCCCCCTCCTGTCTGATCATTTCTTAGTAACATTTACATTTACTTTAATGGATTACACAGCAGCAGGGAATAAGTTTTATTACAGTAGAAGTCTTTCTGAAAGTGCTGTAACTAAGTTTAAGGATCTAATTCCTTCATTGTTATGCTCTTCAGTGCCAACACAGTGCAGAGCAGCTACCTAAACTCTGCTCCCAGTGAGGTCGATTATCTCGTCAATAATTTTACATCCTCACTGCGTATAACTTTGGATACTGTGGCTCCTCTGAAAAGGAAAGCTTCAAATCAGAAGTGCCTGACTCCGTGGTATAATTCACAAACGCACAGCTTAAAGCAGATAACCCGAAAGCTGGAGAGGGAATGGCGTCTCACTAAATTAGAAGATGCTCATTTAGCCTGGAAAAAGAGTTTGTTGCTCTATAAAAAAGCCCTCCGTAAAGCTAGGACATCTTACTATTCATCATTAATTGAAGAAAATAAGAACAACCCCAGGTTTCTTTTCAGCACTGTAGCCAGGCTGACAAAGAGTCAGAGCTCTGTAGAGCCGAGTATTCCTTTCACGTTAACTAGTAGTGACTTCATGGATTTCTTTACAAATAAAATTTTAGACATTAGAGAAAAAATTATTCATAACCATCTCAAAGATTATTCTTCATGTTCGGCTGCTTTCAGCACTGCTGGTATTTGTTTAGACTCTTTTGCTCCAGTTGATCTTTCAGAGTTAACTTCAATAGTTACTTCCTCCAAACCAGCAACATGTTTGTTAGATCCCATTCCTACTAGACTGTTCAAAGAAGTCTTTCCAATTATTGATGCTTCAATCTTAAAATGATCAATCAGTCTTTATTAGTTGGCTATGTACCACAGACCTTCAAGGTGGCTGTAATTAAACCTCTGCTTAAAAAGCCATCACTTGACCCAGTTGTCTTAGCTAATTATAGGCCAATCTCCAACCTTCCTTTTCTCTCAAAGATTCTTGAAAGAGTAGTTGTAAAACAGCTAACTGATCACCTGCAGAGGAACGGTTTATTTGAAGAGTTTCAGTCAGGTTTCAGAATTCATCACAGTACAGAAACAGCATTAGTGAAGGTTACAAATGATCTTCTTAGAGCCTCTGACAGTGGACTCATCTCTGTTCTTGTCCTGTTGGACCTCAGTGCAGCTTTTGATACTGTTGACCATAACATTCTATTACAGAGATTAGAGCATACTATAGGTATTAAAGGTACTGCACTGCAGTGGTTTGAATCATATTTATCTCATAGACTCCAATTTGTTCATGTAAATGGGGAGTCTTCTTCACACACTAAGGTTAATTATGGAGTTCCACAGGGTTCTGTGCTAGGACCAATTTTATTTACATTATACATGCTTCCCTTAGGCAGTATTATTAGAAAGCACTGCATCAATTTTCATTGTTATGCAGATGATACTCAGCTTTACCTATCAATGAAGCCAGATGACACACATCAATTAGTTAAACTGCAGGAATGTCTTAAAGACATTAAGGCCTGGATGACCTCTAATTTCCTGATTCTAAATTCAGATAAAACTGAAATTCTTGTTCTCGGCCCCACAAATCTTAGAAACATGGTGTCTAACCAGATACTTACTCTGGATGGCATTACTTTGGCCTCCAGTAACACTGTGAGAAATCTTGGAGTCATTTTTGACCAGGATATGTCCTTCAATGCACATATTAAACAAATATGTAGGACCGCTTTTTTGCATTTGCGCAATATTTCTAAAATTAGAAACATCCTTTCTCAGAGTGATGCTGAAAAGCTCATTCATGCATTTATTACTTCTAGGCTGGATTATTGTAATTCATTATTATCAGGCTGTCCTAAAAGCTTCCTGAAAAGCCTTCAGCTGATCCAAAATGCTGCAGCTAGAGTCCTGACAGGGACTAGAAAGAGAGAGCATATTTCTCCCATATTGGCTTCTCTTCATTGGCTCCCTGTTAAATCTAGAATAGAATTTAAAATTCTTCTCCTCACCTACAAGGTCTTGAATAATCAGGCACCATCTTATCTCAAAGACCTCATAGTACCATATCACCCCAACAGAGCACTTCGCTCTCAGACTGCTGGCTTACTTGTGGTTCCTCGGATACTTAAGAGTAGAATGGGAGGCAGAGCCTTCAGCTTTCAGGCGCCTCTTCTGTGGAACCAGCTTCCAGCTTGGATTCGGGAGACAGACACCCTCTCTATTTTTAAGATTAGGCTTAAAACTTTCCTTTATGATAAAGCTTATAGTTAGGGCTGGATCAGGTGACCCTGAACCATCCCTTAGTTATGCTGCTATAGGCCTAGTCTGCTGGGGGGTTCACATAATGCACTGTTTCTCATTCACCTTATTTACGTTGTTTATACTCCACTCTGCATTTAATCATTAATTGATATTAATCTCTGGCTCTCTTCCACAGCATGTCTTTCTCTCCCCTCAGCCCAACCGGTCGCGGCAGATGACTGCCCCTCCCTGAGCCTGGTTCTGCTGGAGGTTTCTTCCTGTTAAAAGGGAGTTTTTCCTTTCCACTGTCGCCAAGTGCTTGCTCATAGGGGGTCGTTTTGACTGTTGGGTTTTTTCTGTATTATTGTAGGGTCTTTACCCACAATACAAAGCGCCTTGAGGCGACAGTTTGTTGTGATTTGGCGCTATATAAATAAAATTGAATTGAATTGAATTGAATTGAACTACAAGCATTATTTTCATTGAAAAGCAAACTCAGTTTTCAGTCTAATTCACTGTAACTAAAAGTCTGTCACACCATCATCCTCTCCTGTGCAGTGGCTTCCCAGCCAGCATTGAACATTCAGACAACATCCCATGAACGCTGCCATAAACGTTCAGTGAATGTTCACATGCATTAATGACATTAAAGACTACCAAGGCAGATGGAATAAGAAAACATATAAACTTTTATTTTGCTATACATGGATGTACATAAGAGATATCAGCAGTGGATGTGTGTCTTCCAGCTCATAGAGGGTTGTTTTGACTGTTGGGTTTTCTCTGTATTATTGTAGGGTCTTTACCCACAATACAAAGCGCCTTGAGGCGACAGTTTGTTGTGATTTGGCGCTATATAAATAAAATTGAATTGAATTGAAATGAAATGAATTGAATTCCATGTGGCAGCTTCCTCGCCTGTGATTGGACAATACAGATCACGTGTGGGATCACGCTGAAGGTCTCGCAAGACCAAAGGAAATCAGTGCGGTCGTTCTCTTCCGTTCAAACTGAATGGCGTTCTTTGTCTACGCTGCTTTCCTGGTACAATGGAGGACATCGTCTATATTTTCAACACCCCAGAAGCTCCTCGTGAAAGCGGGCCTCTCTACCAGCCAGCTTCAACCTGCAGACGAGAAGACACTGCTGGCTGCAATGAGTGGGTTATCGACTCAGCTAACTCAAGATGGCGTCTATTGTGTGGAGACTCGATGCTCTGGACTCTAACAAAGAAAAGACGGCAGCACGATCCGAAAACTGCGGTAAGACTTGGTCGTTTCTAAAACATAAATACTAAGAGTGGAGGAATGGTCACAGTAAGCTGACAGACGTATTGTGATTTGGTTTCTTATTTTTATTTGGTTTCATCTTATAGGAAGCAGTTCCTGCACAACTCTGAATCCAATAAAAGCCGGTCTGATCCTCTGCAGAGGTAAGAATCAGAAACAAAGCAGCAGTATTCAATGTGTGGAGGAGAGAAGAACTTCAAATGTTTCTACTCTTATTTATTTTCACCTTTATTTTCCACAGATTGTGTTCGCCTCACAACGTGAGTGTGAGTGTTCCTAATGCGTGGACCGTGATATAATTGTGTGTAAGTATCTATTGGTGTTGTTTGTGTCTTTTTTGCCTGGATATGTTTATGTATACACTGTGTTTATGCTCTTTATTTACAATGTACAAAAATGTTTTCCAGCTTCTTGTTAAACCTACAGACGGTCCGCCGCAGCTTCTGCTACAGTCAGCCTCACGGTCAGGAAAAGGCGGCAGCCATTAAAAATCCTGCAAGAAGGAAGCCGGTAAGACGTGTTGGATTGTTTTGTTGGTCTGCTGTATTTGTGTAGTTAGCTTGGAAATGCAGTTTTATTTTTGGGAAATATTACTTATTGTTTTTTTTTAACTTTATATAAAATCTGGCTTCTTTTGAACAACCCAAAATGTCTATAAAAAGGTGATGCAGTGAAGGTGAAAATAATTAACACTGAATGTTTATAGTTTCAGCAGCTGTAACATTTTGGGACCTAAAAGATAAAAAGTGTATAATCAGTTTAAAGGTGCCTCAAGGGTTAATGACCAAAATCA